>NC_089844.1:17052172-17274672 GCF_035609145.1 Eleutherodactylus coqui
AACCTATGTGCCACACACTATTCATTCTATCAAGGTGTCTGCATGCCCCAGTCAAACCGCGGTTTTTTATAAATAGTCACAGGCAGGTACAACTCCGCAATGGGAATTCCGTGTGCACCCACAGCATGGGTGGCTCCCTGGAACCCACCGGCTGTACATAAATGTATCCCATTGCAGTGCCCTGGACAGCAGAGCTAACGTCAGATTAAATGCAGGTGGGCTTCGGCCCACACTGCATGCCCCAACCTGACCGGGGTTTTTAATTCATAGACACAGGCAGGTACAACTCCCTATTGTGAAGTCCCTGTGGACCGACAGCATGGGTGGGTGCCAGGAAGCCACCGGCGGCACATAAATATATCCCATAGCATTGCCCATCACAGCTGAGGTAATGTCATGTTTAATGCAGGTGGGCTTCGGCCCACACTGCATGCCCCAGTCAGACTGGGGTTCTTTAGAAGTGGACACATGTAGTTACAACTCCGTGTGGACCGACAGCATGAGTGGCTCCCTGGAACCCACCGGCGGTACATAAATATATCCCATTGCAGTGCCCAGCACAGCTGATGTAACGTCAGCTGTAATGCAGGTGGGCTAAAAATTTATTGGATTACACTGTAGGCGAGGGCCCAAAAAAATTGGTGTACCAACAGTACTAATGTACCTCAGAAAAATTGCCCATGCCCAACCAAGAGGGCAGGTGAAACCCATTAATTGCTTTGGTTAATGTGGCTTAATTGGTAACTAGGCCTGGAGGCAGCCCAGTTAAAATAAAAATTGGTTCAGGTGAAAGTTTCAACGCTTTAATGAGCATTGAAACGTATAAAAAGTGTTTAGAAAAATTATATGAGTGAGCCTTGTGGGCCTAAGAAAAATTGCCCGTTCGGCGTGATTACGTGAGGTTTCAGGAGGAGGAGCAGGAGGAGGAGGATGAATATAATACACAGATTGATGAGGCTAAAAGGTCCCCGTTTTTGATGGTGAGAGAGAACGTAGCTTCCATCCGCGGGTGCAGCCTACGTATTGCTTACGTATCGCTGCTGTCCGCTGGTGGAGAAGAGAAGTCTGGGGAAATCCAGCCTTTGTTCATCTTGATGAGTGTTAGCCTGTCGGCACTGTCGGTTGACAAGCGGGTACGCTTGTCTGTGATGATTCCCCCAGCCGCACTAAACACCCTCTCTGACAAGACGCTAGCCGCAGGACAAGCAAGCACCTCCAGGGCATAAAGCGCGAGTTCAGGCCACGTGTCCAGCTTCGACACCCAGTAGTTGTACGGGGCAGAGGCGTCACGGAGGACGGTCGTGCGATCGGCTACGTACTCCCTCACCATCCTTTTACAGTGCTCCCGCCGACTCAGCCTTGACTGGGGAGCGGTGACACAGTCTTGCTGGGGAGCCAGAAAGCTGTCAAAGGCCTTAGAGAGTGTTCCCCTGCCTGTGCTGTACATGCTGCCTGATCTCTGCGCATCCCCTGCTACCTGGCCCTCGGAACTGCGCCTTCGGCCAATAGCGCTGTCGGATGGGAATTTTACCATCAGTTTGTCCGCCAGGGTCCTGTGGTATAGCATCACTCTCGAACCCCTTTCCTCTTCGGGTATGAGAGTGGAAAGGTTCTCCTTATACCGTGGATCGAGCAGTGTGTACACCCAGTAATCCGTAGTGGCCAGAATGCTTGTAACGCGAGGGTCACGAGAAAGGCATCCTAACATAAAGTCAGCCATGTGTGCCAGGGTACCTGTACGCAACACATGGCTGTCCTCACTAGGAAGATCACTTTCAGGATCCTCCTGCTCCTCCTCCTCAGGCCATACACGCTGAAAGGATGACAGGCAAGCAGCATGGGTACCCTCAGCAGTGGGCCAAGCTGTCTCTTCCCCCTCCTCCTCATCCTCCTCAGACTCCTCAAAGTTTCCAAGGACCTGGCAGATGTCTGCCAACCAGGCCCACTCTTCTGTAAAGAATTGAGGAGGCTGACTCCCACTGCGCCACCCATGTTGGAGTTGGTATTCCACTATAGCTCTACGCTGCTCATAGAGCCTGGCCAACATGTGGAGCGTAGAGTTCCACCGTGTGGGCACGTCGCACAGCAGTCGGTGCACTGGCAGATGAAACCGATGTTGCAGGGTGCGCAGGGTGGCAGCGTCCGTGTGGGACTTGCCGAAATGTGCGCAGAGTCGGCGCACCTTTCCGAGCAGGTCTGACAAGCGTGGGTAGCTTTTCAGAAAGCGCTGAACCACCAAATTAAAGATGTGGGCCAGGCATGGCACGTGCGTGAGGCTGCCGAGCTGCCGAGCCGCCACCAGGTTACGGCCGTTGTCACACACGACCATGACCGGTTGGAGGCTCAGCGGCGCAAGCCAGCGGTTGGTCTGCTCTGTCAGACCCTGCAGCAGTTCGTGGGCCGTGTGCCTCTTCTCTCCTAAGCTGAGTAGTTTCAGCACGGTCTGCTGACGCTTGCCCACCGCTGTGCTGCCGTGCCGCGCGAC
Organism: Eleutherodactylus coqui; assembly: GCF_035609145.1. NCBI lineage: Eukaryota > Metazoa > Chordata > Amphibia > Anura > Eleutherodactylidae > Eleutherodactylus > Eleutherodactylus coqui. The sequence continues at coordinate 17,054,658 of NC_089844.1, forward strand.
ACCGACTGCTGGCGACGTGCTGCTGCTGACACATCTTGATTGCGAGACAGAGGTTGCGTAGGAGGAGGGTGGTTTAGTGGAGGAAGCATACACCGCTGCAGATACCAGCACCGAGCTCGGGCCCGCAATTCTGGGGGTCGGTAGGACGTGAGCGGTCCCAGGCTCTGACTCGGTCCCAGCCTCCACTAAATTCACCCAATGTGCCGTCAGGGAGATATAGTGGCCCTGCCTGCCTGTGCTTGTCCACGTGTCCGTTAAGTGGACCTTGGCAGTAACCGCATTGGTGAGGGCGCGTACAATGTTGCGGGAGACGTGGTCGTGCAGGGCTGGGACGGCACATCGGGAAAAGTAGTGGCGACTGGGAACTGAGTAGCGCGCGGCTGCCGCCGCCATCATACCTTTGAAAGCCTCAGTTTCCACAACCCTATACGGCAGCGTCTCCAGGCTGATAAATTTGGCTATGTGCACGTTTAACGCTTGAGCGTGCGGGTGCGTGGCAGCGTACTTGCGCTTGCGCTCCAACACTTGCGCTAGCGACGGCTGGACGGTGCGCTGAGAGACATTGCTGGATGGGGCCGAGGACAGCGGAGGTGAGGGTGTGGGTGCAGGCCAGGAGACGGTAGTGCCTGTGTCCTGAGAGGGGGGTTGGATCTCAGTGGCAGGTTGGGGCACAGGGGGAGAGGCAGCGGTGCAAACCGGAGGCGGTGAACGGCCTTCGTCCCACCTTGTGGGGTGCTTGGCCATCATATGTCTGCGCATGCTGGTGGTGGTGGCTCCCCGGCTGACCTTGGAGCGACAAAGGTTGCACACCACTGTTCGTCGGTCGTCTGCACTCTCAGTGAAAAACTGCCAGACCTTTGAGCACCTTGACCTCTGCAGGGTGGCATGGCGCGAGGGGGCGCTTTGGGAAACAGTTGGTGGATTATTCGGTCTGGCCCTGCCTCTACCCCTGGCCACCGCACTGCCTCTTCCAACCTGCCCTGCTGCTGCACTTGCCTCCCCCTCTGAAGACCTGTCCTCAGTAGGCGTAGCAAACCAGGTGGGGTCAGTCACCTCATCGTCCTGCTGCTCTTCCTCCGAATCCTCTGTGCGCTCCTCCCTCGGACTTACTGCCCTTACTACTACCTCACTGATAGACAACTGTGTCTCATCGTCATCGTCCTCCTCACCCACTGAAAGCTCTTGAGACAGTTGCCGGAAGTCCCCAGCCTCATCCCCCGGACTACGGGAACTTTCCAAAGGTTGGGCATCGGTCACGACAAACTCCTCCGGTGGGAGAGGAACCATTGCTGGCCATTCTGGGCAGGTGCCCGGGAACAGTTCCTGGGAGTCTGCCTGCTCCTCAGAATGTGTCATTGTAATGGAGTGAGGAGGCTTGGAGGAAGTAGGAGCAGCAAACAGAGGATTCTGAGTTGTAGCAGTGGACGGCGCAGAACTCTGGGTGGTCGATAGATTGCTGGATGCACTTTCTACCATTCACGACAGGACCTGCTCACACTGCTCATTTTCTAATAAAGGTCTACCGCGTGGACCCATTAATTGTGAGATTAATCTGGGGACCCCAGAAACGTGCCTCTCTCCTAATCCCGCAGCAGTCGGCTGTGATACACCTGGATCAGGAGCTCGGCCTGTGCCCACACCCTGACTTGGGCCTCCGCGTCCTCGCCGCGTCCACGTCCTCTAGGCCTACCCCTACCCCTCAGCATGGTGTATTACCAGTAGTGCAGAAACAGAACGCTGTAATTAAATGTGCCGCTTATTGGCCTGTGGTTGGAGGCTGACTTCCCTTACGGAACGCACAGCAGAGCCAGGAAACAATTTTGCGCACGCCTGTAGTGAGATGTAGATGCGTATGACTGAGCTAGTGGAATTCACAGCGCAGAAGCAGTCAAGTGGCCAAAGGCCAGTAGTAGGCCTTAAGTATTTTGCTTCTATTTTTTTAAAATGCTGAGCTGATACAGCAGACTACTACCCCCAGCAGATAGATACTGTAGGCAGCGTATAATATTATGTATACTGTTTCCCTCTGGCGGGATGACAGCGCTGATGTAACAGAGACAGCAGATCCAGGAAACAATTTTGCGCAAGCCTGCTGTAACGCTTAGCTGCGTATTAATTAGGACTACTACCCCAGCAGATAGATACTGTAGGCAGCATATAATATTATGTATACTGTTTCTCTCTGGCGGGATGACGGCGATCGTGTAACAGAGACAGCAGATCCAGGAAACAATTTTGCGCAAGCCTGCTGTAACACATAGCTGCGTATTAATTACGACTACTGCCCCCAGCAGATAGATACTGTAGGCAGCGTATAATATTATGTATACTCTTTCCCTCTGGCGGGATGACAGCGCTGATGTAACAGAGACAGCAGATCCAGGAAACAATTTAGCGCAAGCCTGCTGTAACGCTTAGCTGCGTATTAATTAGGACTACTACCCCCAGCAGATAGATACTGTAGGCAGCGTATAATATTATGTATACTCTTTCCCTCTGGCGGGATGACGGCGCTGATGTAACAGAGACAGCAGATCCAGGAAACAATTTTGCGTAAGCCTGCTGTAATGCTTAGCTGCGTATTAATTAGGACTACTACCCCAGCAGATAGATACTGTAGGCAGCGTATAATATTATGTATACTCTTTCCCTCTGGCGGGATGACGGCGATCATGTAACAGAGACAGCAGATCCAGGAAACAATTTTGCGCAAGCCTGCTGTAACGCTTAGCTGCGTATTAATTAGGACTACTACCCCCAGCAGACACGCAGTAAACTGAAGACGGTCACAGGCAGCCCAAATATAGTATTTTTCCCCAATTTTTTGGAAAAAGCCCACTGCCTATATAGCCTGAATATCTCTTCCCCTGCCTCACCAGTACTGGCCCGATACTCTGTACAATGACTGCAGACTGCAGACACAATGCTCTGCACGGCCGATGTACAAAAAAAAAAGTTGTGCAACACTGCTAAAAGCAGCCTCAACAGTACTGCACACGGTCAGATGTGGCCCTAAGAAGGACCGTTGGGGTTCTTAAAGCCTAAAATAACTCCTAACGCTCTCCCTATAGCAGCAGCACCAGCAGCAGCACTTTCCCTGATCTATGTCAGAACGTATCTGTGGCGAGCCGCGGGAGGGGCCGATTTTTATACTCGGGTGACACCTGATCTCGCCAGCCACTCACTGCAGGGGGGTGGTATAGGGCTTGAACATCGCAGGGGGAAGTTGTAATGCCTTCCCTGTCTTTCTTTTGGCAAGAAAAGTGCGCTAACGTCTCAGAGATGAAAGTGAAAGTAACTCGAACATCGCGTGGTACTCGTTACGAGTAACGAGCATCTCGAACACGCTAATACTCGAACGAGTATCAAGCTCGGACGAGTACGTTCGCTCATCTCTAATAGATAGATAGATATGAGATAGATAGATAGATATGAGATAGATAGATAGATAGATAGATAGATAGATAGATAGATAGATAGATAGATAGATAGATAGATAGTGTGAGGGATGAGCGTTTAGGATCGGTAGCAACCTGGGCATAAGCAGTCAGTGACACATGGGATAAAGTCTTTAGTCCAGGCTTCGCCTGGGTTTATTTCCAAGCAAACAAAGCAAAACACAGGCCTTAACTTCAGGCCAACATAAAGTAAATTCTGCTGGTCTGAGCACTTACTAAACATGGAGCGTCCCTGTCTACACACTGGTAACCAAACAGTATCTGCGCACAGCCAGCCAGGCTCTTAGACCTGCAAAGGTCTCAGCCCTCTTCCTGGCCCTGCAGGCCCAGGCTTTATAAGGCCTGGTACCAGCCTCACCTGGTACGTGGGAGTGGCCATCCCACCCTTCGCTTTGACCACTCCAGGAAAAGCCGGCCCGGATTATGTGGCTTTGAGCCACTTACACACTACAACGTGTCAGTAACTTAATGTTACTGACACCATACTGCCGGCTTCCTCCACCGAGCCCAGGCTGCTCGGTGGCACGTATCTGCCCAAGTGCTCCCTAACGCCGCATAGGAGAGCATCCTAGGCGAAATGTAACGGCCCTCCAGCACTTTGCCGGTCACCGTCTCACAATAGATAGATAGATAGATAGATAGATAGATAGATAGATAGATAGATAGATAGATAGATAGATAGATAGATAGATAATAAGATAGATATGAGATAGATAGATATGAAATAAATAGATATGAGATAGATGGATAGATAGATAGATAGATAGATAGATAGATAGATAGATAGATAGATAGATAGATAGATAGATAGGAGATAGATAGATATGGGATAAAGAGATAGATAGATATGACATAGATAGATATGAGATAGATAGATAGATAGATAGATAGATAGGAGATAGATGGATAGATAGATTTGAGATAGATATGAGATAGATAGATAGATAGATAGATAGATAGATAGATAGATAGATAGATGATAGATAGATAGATAGATAATAAGATAGATATGAGATAGATGGATAGATAGATAGATAGATAGATAGATAGATATGAAATAAATAGATATGAGATAGATAGATAGATAGATAGATAGATAGATAGATAGATAGATAGGAGATAGATAGATATGGGATAAAGAGATAGATAGATATGACATAGATAGATATGACATAGATAGATAGATAGATAGATAGATAGATATGAGATGGATAGATAGATAGACAGATAGATAGGAGATATGAGATAGATAGATAGATATAAGATAGATGGATAAATAGATAGATATGAGATAGATAGATAGATATGAGATAGATAGATAGATAGATAGATAGATATGAGATAGATAGATAGATAGATATGAGATAGATAGATTGATAGATATGAGATAGATAGATAGATATGAGATAGATAGGCGATATAAGATAGATGGATAGATTGATGATAGATAGATAGATAGATATGAGATAGATAGATAGATAGATAGATAGATAGATAGATAGATAGATAGATAGATAGATAGATAGATAGATAGATGGATAGATAGATAGATGGATAGATAGATAGATAGATAGATAGATAGATAGATAGATAGATAGATAGATAGATAGATAGATAGATAGATAGATAGATAGATAGATAGATAGATAGATATGAGAGAGATAGATAGATAGATAGATAGATATGAGATGGATGTGAGATAGATAGATATGAGATAGATAGATAGATAGATAGATAGATAGATAGATAGATAGATAGAGTTGGCCATGGTGCTCAAGAAAGCTTGACGCAAACCATAGTCAGCAGTCATCAAGTGCAATGAAGGGGGCCTCCGAGCTTAACTTTTGCACCCGGGCCCTTGAGTTGTTAGCTACGCCCTTGTAGGCCATTAAGGGGATTACTTACTATTGGAGCCACTACTGAGAGTGTTACTACTCTGTCACTTTAGACAAGCCACAATTGGTCAATTATGTGTTGGGTATCTTGCGTGTTGTTGCTTTCAATGCCTGTAAAATGAGTGTTTTTTGTTTTTTTATGGGGGGGGGGGGGGCAATTCCCACTTGACCTCAGGCAGCATAAAGGCTTAGGGCTCCTTATGTCGTTGTTGGCCGATCTGTTTTCTGTGTCATTTTGCGTGTTGGTATCGTCCCCAGTTGTTGGTGCCATAAAGGAAGATTATTCTACAAGTCACGTAATCCTGCTTATGTCACCACAGGGAAAATGAGGACATGTCCTCCCGGGCAATCAGCTTGGCATCGTAGAATTTCTGCTGTAAAAGGGTTGTCCAAACTGAACATCCCCTTTAAGAAGTCCTGTTTTCAGTGATTTTGTGTGTCCTTCCAGGGACTCTGGTTGACCCATCATCCTACGTGTTGCGGTCACATTTTCCATCCACGTATATAATTATGTAATGTGATTAATAATGTAAGTGACGCTGCTGATGCCAGCTGCTAAAAACCATATTAGCATTTTATCCCATGGATACTGGAGGAGATCCAAAGACCTGTCCTTGTGGTGACCGCAGCAGAGGACATCGCTTCTCGAGCCACCACTGAACATGCAGGGAGTGTTACTGTAGGTGGGCGCCCGCCAGAAAGAAGGAAACACTGGCAGCAGTCCTAAGAAGGCATCCGATTAATCTACTCTAGCTAATGTCAATGTATCCCACATATAAGCAATGTCCACTTCATTGGAGACCCCCATCTAGTAGCTCATTGGACCTCCCCTTGGCCTTCAAAACCACAGCAATTCATCGTGGCTTCCATCCACAGGCTGAGCCAAGAACTTCCCACATCTGGATTCATCTCACTAGGGATGTTTTTCTGCTGCTCAGTGACAAAATTTTTGCGCTGTTTTGCAAAAATTGTCTCACCTGAAGTCTCATATTTCTGTTTCTCAAAGACACAATGGTGCTGGAGCTGGTCATCTGCTGTTATAGCCCGTCCATGTTAAGGAGGGTCGGACAGCAGACCGCACTCCGCACCCATCCCGTCTCTTCAGGGTTGTCTTCCTCAGCTGCAGATTCCATTTCGTTGCTTCCCTCTATAACTAATATTTCCAATCTGCATAAAACAAGGAGCGTACGTGACGCTGAATAATGTCCAAGGAGCTTCGCGTCTCCCACACGCCACTAATAACCATATGAAATGTTACACTATCCACGCCGAATGACTCTTCCATGACTATTTGTTCAGCGGAAGACATGAAGCATGAATATTCAGTCTGGTTTCTCTAGGCTGACCCCGGGCATTGTTAATCTTGCTGAATGTGCCAATCCGCTTCATGAGCAATGTTCACTTGTGTGATTTCCATAACTCAATTAGGGTCCATCTAATGAGTGCCGCCAGTCTGTGATATATTACCGGCTCTATCATTGGCGTATTATGCAGCTTGCTTATTGTTCGCTGCCATCTTTTACTGTCATCTGATATTTGCTCCTCTCCGGATCTGTATATCTTGTTCAGATGCTAAAGAGAGATTCCAGGCTAGAAATACTGATTGATCTGTTCCTGCCAGGAGTCTTAATGGAGGTGTTGCATAAATTAGTCCTCGGTGCTCCTCTACTCAGAGTTGACAAATCCTCCCTTGACACTGTATCACAATGAGCTGTGACAACTCTGAACGTGTGGGTGGTTAGACAGATAGATCTAAGTATCAGGAACCAAGACATTGGCAACAGATCCTCAAACTACTAAGCTGTGAGCTGCGGTCTTGGTGGATTGGACTTCTCAATTGGACTGAGATCTGGGGAATCTGGAGGACAAGTGATCACCTCTTTCCCGCGTTCCTCCATTCCTGATCAGTTTCTGCAGTGTGGCGACTGAAAGAGACGACTGCCACTAGGGAATATTACTCTCATGAATGGGGGGGGGGGACTTGTCTGTACATTAGACTGAAGGTACAAGTCACATCCACATGATGCCAGGACCTAAGTATCCAGGAGAACATTGCCTGCATGTGATGAATAAATAAATCCAAGCGTGATTAGATATGTATATACATATGTACATACACACACTGCATTAGGAACAGTTGGCACGTGACCGCTTGTGATCAGTAACGTGGTACCACATCATGGCCGCATCATGATCTGTTGTAGGACAATGTTCTGACTTCTCTTCTGTGCAGCAAAAGGCAACATTTAGCAGTCATGGCTAAACGTGACGACTTGACTAACTTTGACCGCGGGCAAATTGTTGATGCCCGGAGGTATGGTGCCAGTATTTTTAAAAACAGTTGCACTTGTTGGCTGTTTTCCGAACCGCAGTATCAAGAATGTACCATGACTGGTTGGACTATGGAAAGACATCCAACAGAAGATCACATAGCAGCAGGTAGTAGGCCATGTGTGGTTGATACTAGAGGTGAGTGACGGGTGACACAGCAACAACATGCCTAAAGGGACCAACTGACCTAGAAGTACAACAGTGGGGAAGTTTGACAAATTTCCATAATGACCATGCGACATACCTTGCACCAACAAGGGTGCACCTGATGACCCCATGTCATTGCCAATAATGCCTCGCATGGGCTCAACAAAGACAATTACAGACCTTGGACACATGGCAGAATATCATCTGGAGTGACGAGTCCACTTTACTGCTGAACCATACAGATGGCCAAGTCCGCATCTGGCGTAAACAGCTTGAAACAGTAAGCCATGGCTACACAGTTGGAATTCAACAGGCTGGTGGTGGCTGTGTCATAGTCTGGCATGCCTAGGACCATTGGTCATTATACCAAAATCCTTATATGGTGAATGCTACAGGGACCTGTTAGCTGACCATCTGTACCCATATCTTAAGTCTTCCCTGATCACAGTGCCATCTTTCAACAGGACAATGATCCATCTCCAAACAAGTGGTTGGAGGAACACGACAATGAATTCTCCACACTGCCTTGGCCCTCAAACTCACTAGACTGCAACCCCATTGAACATGTTTGGGATATACTGGATAGGGCTCCGAGATTTGTTCCCACTAATTTACAAAATGTCCACCAACTGATGGATCTGCTGCGGCGGGCATGGGGCGAGTCAAGTATGGAGAATAATTGCCACTTTGTGGAATCTGTTCTCCAACATCTGAAAGCTGTGATCGCCCAAGAAGGTGGACCAACCCGTTATTAAGTAGGTGTTAATAATAGAATGATCGTTCAGTATATTATATATATATACACAGCGGCCTATCAACATACAATATTGATGCCCATTGTATGTTGAAACCAGAATTCTATGGAAAACTAGTAATTGGTTCCAAAGCTCTTGAAATGTCAACGAAAAGTAATATAAAATGATGATTAAATGGGGTGTGCCAAGATAGCACCATATTAGGTTTACAGGGTGGGGACCTCCACTTGGGATCCCCCTCTATGTCACAGATCGGCTGTCCTATAATACCACATTTGTCCTGCAGCCGCCCTGGTAATATGGGGAGATTTAGCGCTGAACAGTGAGTATTTTTATGCTTGCTGAAACTCAACAATCAGCCAACAAATCAGTGTTCACTTGTTCGTCAGCTGATCGTTATTTCTTTTACACGGCCCGATTGTTGGGCGAATGAGAGTTTGGAGAAACGTTTTGGGCCCGATAGGCAGCCCGTATAAAAGGACCTTAACTAGGGGAAACAAGTCTATTTCAACCGCTAAAAAATAGACCCCAGTGGTAAGTGATTGGCTCCAAAATCAGCTCCAAATAGGGGTCTCCTCATGGTGTATTATAGTGTCATTCTGGCCAACCAGAGGACCTGCTGGTACTATCTAGTGCCTAGGTTCTCTCCATATGACAACTCTACATGCCACGTCTCTTAAGATTCTAATGCAGAGCACAGTCTATGATCCCAGCCTTAAGTGATCTTGGATGTAACTTATTTAAGTAGAGGGCACTTGGTTTGGATACTTTAAAGAAACACTTGACCAAGTGGGCCTGTCCTACTCTGATTTACGGTGTTGGTAAGTGACTAGTGCAACCGATGTTATGATGTCCTTCCTTGCTAGCTGTGTACAATATTTGTATATGCTGGTATTCTAAGTGAGTCACTTCCACCATGCAAATGAGTCTCTTATTTGTTCGTGTTCCTGAATGTACAGAAAGGATATTCATCCAAATAGCCAAGAATCTTCATGTGAAGCTTGAGTCTTGGGTTAAGAGCTGCACTATGCTGTCACAAGTATTGGGACGCACATAGAAGGTGATGCAATCTGATTTTATTTTCACATTTTTCAATACGACGTTGGCTGCCTTTGATCTCAATAACTGCAGTAACCCCTCATAGACACGCTTTTCACCATATTCCCATAGATGTGTGGAGGGATTTGCCTCCATTCCTCAAGCAGAGCTTCAGATCGTGACGAGGAGGGATAATGGGCATGTTGGTCATGTATAGACACAGCGTTCCAGTTCATCCAAAAGATGAGATCCGAACATTGGGCCAGTGAAATTTACAGATGTTCTGCTCCTCAAACCAAGCCTCAATACTGCATGGCGTATGACATGGTGCTCAGTCATGTTGGTAAAGACACGGAGCTGTACCAGAGTATTACCACAGGGTAGATGATGCAACATTGTCCGGTATGTCTCTGTATCCATTGGCGTTGAGGGTGGTCTTCACTATAAGTAATAGCCCTAGTCCTTTCCAACAGAAACACCCCCCCACACACACACCATAACAGAACCTCCTCCAAACTTCACTGTTGGGACAATGCAGTAATGTGGCAACCGCCATACCCAAGTGCGGCCATCTGATCGGAAGATGGTGTACTGGGAATCAGCTGTCTACAACACTTGTTTCCACTCATTTACTTAGAGTCCAAAAATGATACCCCAAGCCCCATCGCAGGCACCTTGGTGTATTCACTGTGGTGATGTTGGGATTGCGTACAGCTGCTCGTTCATGGTAACCCTTCACATACAGTTCCCTACAAATGGAACATTCATTAACATCAGGGTCAATGGCCTGGGAGACCTCCTAAGCGAATCTTTCTATAGACAATGTGTGTGATGCCTTCACAGCTTGTACAAGGCTTTGTTGTCTACATTCTTTCAGTTTACGAGGTCTCCATGAACATGGCTGCACTGCACATACCAGATGTTTTCCATTTCCCAATGATATTGCCAAGCGTGGACTTTGAAAGGTCTAAAAGTGCTGCGATGTCTCGTACTGATTGGTTGGTGGCATCCCCCCACCAGACCCCGTTGTCAGGTCTACACCTGGTGGCATCCCCCTACCAGACCCCGTTGTCAGCTCTACACCTGGTGGCATCCCACCACCAGACCCCGTTGTCAGCTCTAGAGCTGGTGACATCCCCCCACCAGACCCAGTTGTCAGCTCCACACCTGGTGACATCCCCCCACCACTAGACTCCATTGTCAGCTCTACACCCAGTGATATCCCCCTACCAGATCCCGTTGTCAGCTCTACACCTGGTAACATTCCTCCACCAGACCCTGTTGTCAGCTCTACACCTGGTGACAACCCCCCACCAGACCCCGTTGTCAGCTCTACACCTGGTGACAACCCCCCACCAGACCCCGTTGTCAGCTCTACACCTGGTGACATCCCCCCACCAGACCCCGTTGTCAGCTCTACACCTGGTGACAACCCCCCACCAGACCCCGTTGTCAGCTCTACACCTGGTGACATCCCCCCACCAGACCCAGTTGTCAGCTCCACACCTGGTGACATCCCCCCACCACTAGACTCCATTGTCAGCTCTACACCCAGTGATATCCCCCTACCAGACCCCGTTGTCAGCTCTACACCTGGTGACATCCCTCCACCAGACCCCGTTGTCAGCTCTACACCTGGTGACATTCCCCCGCTAGACCTCGTTGTCAGCTCTACACCTGGTGACATCCCACCACCAGACCCCGTTGTCAGCTCTACACCTGGTGACATCCCCCCACCAGATCCTGTTGTCAGCTCTACACCTGGTGACATCCCTCCATCAGACCCCGTTGTCAGCTCTACACCTGGTGACATCCCACCACCAGACCCCGTTGTCAGCTCTAAACCTGGTGACATCCCACCTGCAGACCCCGTTGTCTGTTCTACACCTGGTGACATCCCACCTGCAGACCCCGTTGTCTGTTCTACACCTGGTGGCATCCCATCACCAGACCCCATTGTCAGCTCTACAGCTGGTGACATCCCACCACCATACCCCGTTTCAGCTCTACACCTGGTGACATCCCACCACCAGACCCCGTTGTCAGCTCTACACCTGGTGACATCCCACCTGCAGACCCCGTTGTCAGCTCTACACCTGGTGGCATCCCATCACCAGACCCCATTGTCAGCTCTACAGCTGGTGACATCCCACCACCAGACCCTGTTGTCAGCTCTACACCTGGTCGCATCTGATGGTTTCTGTACTGGGATCTCCTGTGGGATCCTCTACTTTATATCTAATACTCACACATCCCATTTGCATATCCTCTTTGTCTTACAGCACAGGATTGGTAGGGGACCCAATACTTTTGTCAACAGAGTATATCTTGGCTCCTCTGGCTAACAGGCAACATGATTCACCATATATATATCTATATATGATAACTTCACTTTGTGTAAACTATATATACACTGTATAAAGATTCCTTGATATAGCCATATCTCTGATTAGCATCATTATAGTACCATTAAGTTAAAGGGGTTGTCCCGCGGCAGCAAGTGGGTCTATACACTTCTGTATGGCCATATTAATGCACTTTGTAATGTACATTGTGCATTAATTATGAGCCATACAGAAGTTATAAAAAGTTTTATACTTACCTGCTCCGTTGCTGGCGTCCTCGTTCCCATGGAGCCGACTAATTTTCGCCCTCCGATGGCCAAATTAGCCGCGCTTGCGCAGTCCGGGTCTTCTGCAGTCTTCTATGGGGCCGCTCGTGTAGAATGCCGTCTCCGTGTAGCTCCGCCCCGTCACGTGCCGATTCCAGCCAATCAGGAGGCTGGAATCAGCAATGGACCGCACAGAAGCCCTGCGGTCCACGGAGACAGAGGATCCCGGCGGCCATCTTCAGCAGGTAAGTATGAAGACGCCGGACCGCCGGGATTCAGGTAAGCGCTGTGCGGGTTGTTTTTTTAACCCCTGCATCGTGGTTGTCTCGCGCCGAACGGGGGGGGGGGGGGGGGGGTAAAAAAAATAAATAACCCGTTTCGGCGCGGGACAACCCCTTTAATCTCATCTACATAAAAGGAATAGTCCAGGACCTTGGGCATTTTTTTGTAATGATGATCTATCCTCAAGATAGGTCATCAATGTATGATCAGCGGGGATCCGCCGCTCTGGATCACCGCGATCAGCTGATTTTCAGTGCCGCTGTCAGTACGAACAGTGCAGGAAGCAAATTGTGCTGTACATAGTGCAGAGGCCCAGGTTAGTACTGCAGGCACAGCACCCACTTAATTCAATGGAGCTGTGCCTCCAGTATAAAACCAGGCCACTGCATTGTTGACAGCACTATCTGCTTCCAGCACTGACACCTTCACTGAGAATCAGCTGATCGGTGGGGATCCTGAGGGGCAATCCGCTGGAAAAACTTTAGTTCTTTTTAACCATTTAGGAGAGATGTACAAATTTAACATTGATCACTAGACAACGCGATGTTTGTGTCCAAGAAAAGTTTATTAGTTCCTGTTCGCTTATTGTAAAATATAATAGAAAATAACTTTCATTACGAAAAAAGTTTACTTTTGTGGTCAGGACATCGATAGTTAAAAATATAGGATTTTGAATGTGGAATGACCACAAGAGCAAACTTTTTTTGAAATTTAAGTTATTTTCCATTATATCTTACACTAAGCTAACAGGAACAAGTAAACTTGTCTTAGACACAAAAATCGTGTTTTTTCTGTTCCCTAGTGACATTTTGAGGAACACTTTGTTTTCCTGCAGCAAACCAAGATAGCAAAGGCTCATAGGTGTCAGAATGATAGACCCCCCCCCCCCCCCCCCCAAAATGGCCCCATTTTATAAAATACTCATCTTAATGTGTTCACTGAGGGGGTCAGGAGTATTTTCACCCCACAGTTTCTTTTAGAATTTACTTTTTGCAAGTATGTCATTTTAAAGACAGTTTTTTTCTATACTGCACATGAAAATGAGGATTTGCACCCCAAAATGGATCCCCTTGTTTGTCACGTATTCAAAACATACGAATTGTGGCCCTAATCTACTTACTGGACACATGGCTAGGCCTGCAATGGAGGGAACACCCGTTGGATTACAGGGCACAACTGAATAAATTCCAGGCCCCATTGCTCACTTGTGCAGAAAAAAAAATTGACTCCCTAAAAAGAATCCCCCCTCCGCGCCCTTTTGACATTCCCTAAATCTTAGATAAAAGTAATAATGCAAACTGTGTGGTATGTTTGGAAACAGGGGTAGTTATGGAGGCTGGTTGGGATGGGCACATGGGGCAATAAAACCGGGTATTCCCCCTCCTCCCATGCTTTTTTGGGGATATTTCTTGACCCCAGTGGCAGGGATGGAGTGTACAAAGTGGCGTTCCGTGAGTCTTCGTAAGCTTGCTGAGGTGCGGCGGTCTCACACAGAAGGCGCTCAACAAGCAGCTCCTGGAACTGCAGGAAGGCGAGCGTTCCCGGGCTTCTTGTAAATTACTTAGGCATAACAGTTATCGATCAGAACAACACCAGGGCCAAACGTATTCGGAATCCACAATTCCTATCGGGTTGTGCGTGACCGGCCCAAGGTAGATCGCTACCTATTTATCACGTGACCGAGGTCCGCTCAACGAGGCCACCAGTCACTGCTCCAGGCTCTCGGCTATGTTTGGTAGCCAGGAGCAGGTAGATTTTAAATTTCCCTGGCAATCTTTGGCGTTTGCGCATGCGCCCGCCATTTTGCTGACGGACACATGCGCAGAAGCCAGGGTAAGGCCTGGGGATAAATCCAGGGGGCCTTAGGTACGTAATTTAATTTCCCCTCATGGATATGATCCGTGAGGGAAGATGAAGCAAACTTTTTAAACTTTTTCTTTTACCTTTTACTTTACATGATCACCACTATCCATTGGATAACGGCAATCACATGACCTGAGACTGCATACCATGGCCCCTCGGTGACATCTTCCTGCTCTCGGCTACTCAGGCTAGCCAGGAGCAGGCAGATTTTAAATCTCCCAGGTTCCCCAGCCTTCTGCCCATGTGCCTGACATTTTACGTCTGGCATGCATGTGCAGAAGACAGCATCAGGTCCTGGCAGGACCAGAACACCGCAGGACATTGCAGAGGATGGAGGTGAGTAGTTTTATCTCCCCTCACAGATCGCATCCATGAGGGGAGATGAAACTTTAATTTTATTTAACTTTGTTAATTGGATAACGGCGGTCGCGTGAGCGGGGTTCGCTCACCGCTACGCCCCATGACAGCTTCAGGCTCTCTGCTACCTCCGGCAGGGGGCTGTCACCCGCACAGATCCCACGGCTTTAGTCCACAGAGCCGTCGTGTTTTTACGGCCCTGCGGCTTAAAGCCCAGACACCCAGGTCTATGGGTGGTCCCTAAGGGCTTAAAGGGGTTGTCCCGAGGCAGCAAGTGGGTCTATACACTTCTGTATGGCCATAATAATGCACTTTGTAATATACATTGTGCATTAATTATGAGCCATACAGAAGTTATAAAAAGTTTTTTACTTACCTGCTCCGTTGCTAGCGTCCTCGTCTCCATGGTGCCGACTAATTTTTGGCCTCCGATGGCCAAATTAGCCGCGCTTGCGCAGTCCGGGTCTTCAGCAGTCTTCTATGGAGCCGCTCGTGCCAGAGAGCGGCTCCGTGTAGCTCCGCCCCGTCACGTGCCGATTCCAGCCAATCAGGAGGCTGGAATCGGCAGTGGACCGCACAGAAGAGCTGCGGTCCACGAAGACAGAGGATCCCGGCGGCCATCTTCAGCAGGTGAGTATGAAGACGCCGGACCGCCGGGATTCAGGTAAGCGCTGTGCGGGTGGTTTTTTTAACCCCTGCATCGGGGTTGTCTCGCGCCGAACGGGGGGGGGGGGGGTTTAAAAAAAAAAAAAACCCGTTTCGGCGCGGGACATCTCCTTTAATAAGAACGGACAACCAGAAATGAAGTAACCTTAATGAAGCCTTTAATTACATAAAGGAAAAAGAAACGTAATAAATACGGCAGAAACATTTACAAATCAAACATACAAAGTGACGGACATTGAACAAAAAAAAAAAAAAAAAATTGATGTTGTCCAGTTTTCAGACCGTTATAATTTATCTTGGCTGTTACGATATTTAGATACAGAGTAAGCACTTGCTAGCTAGTTTGTTGTAATACTGCCCAAAGCGCGTAGTGGAGTTATTGTAAGCGTACTGCAGTGTGTAATACTGGACCCTTGTGCAGAAGGACAGGAGTAGGATCCATCATTGGACGTTCCAGTAGAGGCCTCACCTCGGATAATACGCCTGGAACCTCAGATGTGGACAGTGCTTGTCTACACATGAAACAAGAGTGCCTAATGGTCGTAACACAGATATGTGCTTCAAATAATGAAGCCATTAATGGAGAAAATGCTTGCATCCAGCAAGCAACAGTCGGCAAGATATGGAATAGCTGAAGTTGATGTCTATATGACCAGACCTCCCAGGAAAAGCTTTGAAGACTAAATTCCAAAACGGCTGTCTCTATATTTTCATCTGCATCCCGAATAAGTGAAGGAACTTCAATTTAGCAGAATGCTCAAACATCATGGATGGCAAGAATCTAAGGAAAGCTTCTGGGATATTTATATAGTATATGTATATTTTCCTATGTAGACCATAGGCGATGATGTCAGAAGTCAACGGCTCATATGTTAATAAACCACACTACTGTCGATGTTTTTGGAAGCCAACTGCTCATATGTTAACTTTCGGAGCCTGTGACACTTCAAGTCACCGACTAACTGATAAGAATATCTAAGCACCTTTAAGTTTCAGTTTTTACATAATGGAATTGACGCGTTTCATTGCCTGGTTCATCATCCCCTAGTTTAAACAGCTATTCATATCTTTTTTTTTAAGGAAAAAAAAACTATTATTTTAAAAGGCTAGGTCATAAAAAAGTACCATGAACTACCTAGGACTGGATACATAGCTGTGCAAGAAGATTATAGAATTTTGGAAAACTAAGAAAAACAAAAAAAACTTTCCAAAAGACTCTTATTCTGTAGAACTTCACAATCCATCCTTGCGGCATTCGTCTACAGGTCCCTCTTGTCTAGAGCTCTTAGAATCGGTTGATCAAAAGGATCATTCTTCAAGAGTGTAAACGGCGGCACTGAAGTCAACGTGAAAAAACTTAAGAGAACTTTTGAACTTTTTTGGCTCAAGAAAGTGAATCGATAAAAGGGAACTGAAATTTGAGACGGATTTCGTTTTTCTAGATATGAAGACGAGTTTCCCTTCCTCCTCCATCAACACATTTCAAGCGTTTCATATTTATTTTATGTTTTTGGTGTAACTTCTTTCCAAAGAATCCAACTCTCCTCCTCCGTGCGGTCAACATGCTGCGTCCTTAAGTACCAAATCGAATTGTAAGAAAATCCTTAACGGCTCTGGTTTACCAACAGTTTCTAGCACTTTGGCAGTGACCTTCGTTGAGTATTCAACCAAATCTTCATTTCATTCCATCGCTGAGACCCCTCACATTATACTGCAGCTCTTGGCTTTGTCCTTTCTCAAGTCCGTGGAAACTGCGGTCAGTTCCGGTCTGCTAGGCATGTGTGAAATTCTTTTTGTGGTTCTCTGTGTTTTATTCCTTTTGAGATTTTTGTTCGATTTATTTACACATGCCAGGGTGGCAACGTGGAAAATGTCCCTCACGCTGTTCTCAGACTGCAGGGATGAACATTCTATATAAGTGGCTGCTCCGATTTGCTTGGCCATATTAGCACCCTGTAAAAACAAAAAACAAAAAGTGAGGAAAGAGGACCACCAAATAGGTGTTCAAGCAGTTAGGGAGTCATGGAGCTGGAAACATTTCAAGAGGGATTCCATTGTTATCAGATACAGATTAGTCAACCTAGCTTCTTCTAAGGCCAGGTCCCATATATCTGGCAGTCCAAGGTTTGTCCCCTCTGGTGTTGTGGTTAATTGTTGGAGGCCATGAACGATCCCATAATTTTCTATAGGATGGTTTTAATGGTGGTTGCCTCCTAGCACCACATAGAAAAATACCGCATGCACCATTTTTTCGACGGGCTATAGACACTGGTCAGTGCAAAAAGTGCACCAAAAAATCAAAATAGTTGAGCCCGGCTTCAGCGTGAAACCCTGATCAGACACAATTGACAGATGGGAACCCAGTCTAAGACTAAAAAGAAACATCAACCAATTGATGAAGTTGATTTACAGCAAAAGATTTTGACCAGTTTACCAGTTTTTGAGCAATTTTGGATATGGTTTATGGAAAAGTTTTCTACGCTGGGTCCCTCATGTATTGGAAGTACACGGGGAGGTCTGAGAATGGTCACATGGCTATCTGACAATCAAGATTCTTCTTCTTAATGTACAGACAATAGAAGAAGGAGCTAATTTATAGAGTAAATGCCCATTTACATGGGCCAAGAATTGACCTGCTGTAACTAGCACCCATTGATGAAACATGACATTAAAAAAAAATAGTTAAAAAGGGCTTAAAATAAAGTCACAGGCTTTAGCAGCCAAAGAAGAATCACCTCTGAAACCTCTAAGTGGCTGAGCGGTCATGTGCACAATGAATGGCATGTGACCGCCTGCCTCTTCGTTCATATGACATATAAATATGTCACACACTAAAAGGGAGAGGATATCTTACAGAATACATCAAGTCAAAGAGTTGTCAGGTCTTCAGTAGTTGATAGGGTCCGCCACTCAAGACCCCCATCCATCAGCGAATCGTAGGCCCACTGTCCATTGCAGCAGGCCAGATGTTGTCATCAGCTGTCAGAAGAGGAAATCGTCGCAGTGGCTTCGCTCCCACTGAAATCAATGGGAGCGCCATGCTGCTACTCCTCCTCCTGCTTGTCTTCTGGTCAGAATGTCACATCGAGCCTTGACCAGGAGAGAAGCAGGAAGTGGAGTAGCATTCCTACTGATATCAATGGATGTAGAGCAGACGCTCCTACTTCCTGTGCCGACCACTGATGATAACATCCGGCCTGCTGCACTATATAGCCGGCCGGACAATCAGCTGATGAAAAGGGTCATAAGTGGTGGATCCCCATTCATCAACTACAAACCTATCCAGAAGATTGACCATCAGTTGAAAAGAGGGCGGGCAATCCCTTTAAGTCACATGACTTGATATAGGCTATAAAATATCTCCTCCCCTTTGGTTCATGAAGATATCATATTAGTAAGAAATGTTTTCTGAGTAAACTCCAAGGAAGGAACAGAACAAGGAGGAGCACCGAGTCGCCCTTAGTCATGCCGGTACTCCTGGAGCATGCTCATGAGCGGAGGCCGCGCTCCCGAGTCACATTCCAGGATTCCTTCTTGAATTGTACACCGATAAAGCCGAGAATCCATCCAGATGATAATTACACGCTGTAAGACCTTCATCAGGCCTGACTTACGGGAAGGCCTGATGGATTTAGATAACATACTGCCATAGATCTTAACTACTATATGCAGAAGGCAGCAAGCATGTAATTAGTTGAGATTGTATTATCTATAATTAGCTATCTCGTGGGAACAGGGAATCCAGGCTGGAAAAATGTCATCGAAAACCACAAGACAGGAACAGAAAAGGAAAAAAACTCATTAAAAAATACCAGCAAGTCATCATTTCACAACGGTAACTGTATGCAGCGTACCTGATCGTAAGATACCGGCGTCTGCCTGTGATTGGACAGCTCCACCAGCGTTGTGAGGTCCGTGCGCAGATCAGATTTACACCCGACCAGCAGCATTTTGGTGTTGGGACAAAATTCCTGAATTTCACCTTTCCACTGCAAGAAGATGACATATAAAAAATGAATATAAATGTCCTGTGTTTGTACGTAAAAGGCCGTTCTAAAGGAAAGCGATTTATAATTTGTCTTTTCTATTTACATAAATACAAAAATTTCTAAAATTATGTTTTCTAAGGTCCCATAAAATGTTCAGGATTAATAGAAGGGTCTTTAAAAATTTCCAAGCTAATGGATGCTGGATTAAAAGAATTTTACTGTAATAGTAAATCTAAATGGTAGATTGATGGCGGTCCACCACCTGGGACCCTGCTGATCAGCCATGTGCCGATCTGGGGTGCTTGTGCACAGAGCTGTTGTGTGCAGGAAGCAGACAGCTCCGTTTCCACTGTAGTGGCCAGGCTTGGTATTACAGGCAAAGCTCCCAGTAACCTTAATGTCTTCAATACTCATTGATTTCAATGAGGCCTCAGCCTGCAGTTACAAGTGCTGGCCACTACACAGGGGTCAGAGCAATGGCTTCCGCTCCTACCCCGGTGTATCCTGGCTCTGACAACGGGTGATGCCTGGAAAACTCCTTTAAGGGTACATTCACATGTAGATGAAAAAGATACTAATTTTCCACAGCAGAATATTTGCCCCAAAATCCGCATTATAACTGGGTTCACAGCAGATTTCACCCTTTCAATTAAAGGGGTGAAGTCAGCTGTGGATCCACGGCAAAATCCACACCAATACTGTGGATTTTAACGCAGTTCTTGCTGTGGAATTTGCCATGTGAACATAGCCTAAAGGAGTTTTCTGGGACTACAGATGACATATCTTCGGGAGAGGTCACCAATAACCAATTGGCAGGTGTCTGCCGCTCAGGATCCTCGCGATCACTTGATTGAAGAGGCTGCGGCACTTGATTGAGTGCTATGGCCTCTTCTCGGGCTTGTGACGTCATGTTCCTCGATCACATGGTCTGAGAGCAGCTCAGTCTCATTCAAGTGAATGGCACTCAACTTCAATACCAGGTACAATGTACAGTGCTGTGCCTAGTAAGGACTGAAGTGACAGCGGTGCTCGCCTGTGCACCTCACTTTAATCAGCTGATCATCAGTAATCCAGAGTTGGCGGACCCCCACCTATTAGCTATTTATCAATGTCATCAACGGTTTAGCCCCCGAAAACACCCTTACAGTGGAAGTTATTTTAAGGAATGCCCGCTCTCCAGATCACCAGACACAGTTTATGGGGGGAAGGTTCAGGTGGCGCTTTGTTGGCAAGACAGCTGCCAGTCTTTGGTTGTGGGAGTCAATAAGTGCTAAAGCTTCTTAATAATAGTTAGAATTACTTTTTAGTAAGAAGAACTCCTATATTGTAAAATGACCAAAAAATTTGGGAAAAATGTAAAATTCTGCAAAAATAAATACAAAAAATTGAACTTGGCTGAGTAGATACTGGCTGAACTGTCCCAGCGATAATAGGTCAATCCCCTATAGAACATACAGGAATCGGGTTGGAGGTAAGTTCTGAGGAAGTGCAGTTACATGAAGGACCAAGAATAATGTTCATGGAGCCTCGACAACGACAAGCTGATTAAAAGGGGAATCGCAGATTACGTCAAGAACAGAACGCACTGTCAAAAGACGTTTTGGGAAAGACTATTCAAAAGCATGGCGATAGTAGTACTACTGAGTGTCTTCTCTCTGGCGAGTTCTCCCAAAGATGGATACTTTTCATATTTACTGACCCAACTTTCCAGGTCAGCCCAAAGATGTTCAGTAGGGTTCAGGTTGGGACTCTGAGCAGCCGGTCTAATCATGGAATGTCCATATCCTCAAACCAATGCAAAGCAGCGTTGTATGTGTGACAAGGCGCGTTGTCTTGTTGGAAGTATGGCCAACCATTCCCAGAGTATTGTCGGAAGTATGGCCGACCATTCCCAGAGTATTGCCACATTGTCGGCAGCACATTACTGTCTAGAATGTCTGGGTCACCTCCGTGTTCGTGGTTCTTGTCACCACAACCAACAGACTGGGACTGTGTCATGTAAAGCATCCTTAGACCATAACAGAACCTCAGCCATGCTTAATTAACTGTTGGCACAACACACTCAGGCAAATGGCGTTCCCCAGGCTCCTCCACGCCCGGGTACTTCCAACTAATGTACAGATGGAGTAACACGATTTGTAACTCCATCGAAGGTCCTTCTATTGCTCATCTGTCCAATGATGATGCTCCTTGCACTATTGTAGACGGGCAGATGCATTGCCTTTGAGAGAACTCATCACATGTTTGCAGGATGACTGGAAGGAAATACCAGCTGAAGTGTATCAGACATTGGTAGAAAGTATCCACGGGGAGTATCTGAGGCGTCCAAATACTTTTGGTAGACTAGCGTATTAAAGGAGTTTGAGGGGCTCGAGGCGATTACCGGAATGCCCAAGTCCCGCTCTCGGCACCCTCTGCAAAAAGCTGATTTTGCTGCACATTTGCCCTGCAGTGGACGGCCGTTCACATGAATGTAATAACAGGGGGTCCACCAAGACAGGAGCCCCTCTTTACTAAGCAGGCATGTGAACACAGGATGCCATCTTGGCGCAACCCATTTAACCAATTAGCAAAAAAAGAATCTCGATTAGAGATGAGCGAGCGTACTCGTTTAGGGCGTTTTTGCACTCGAGCACCGCTCTTTCCGAGCAACTGACTACTCGGACGAAAAGGAGAGAGAGGAGAGAGAGAGGAGAGGAGAGAGAGAGAGAGGAGAGGAGAGAGAGAGAGAGAGAGGAGAGAGAGAGAGAGGAGAGGAGAGAGAGAGAGAGAGGAGAGGAGAGAGAGAGAGAGGAGAGGAGAGAGAGGAGAGAGAGAGAGGAGAGGAGAGGAGAGGAGAGAGAGGAGAGGAGAGGAGAGAGAGAGGAGAGAGAGAGGAGAGAGAGAGGAGAGAGAGAGGAGAGGAGAGAGAGAGGAGAGGAGAGAGAGAGGAGAGGAGAGAGAGGAGAGGAGAGAGAGAGGAGAGGAGAGAGAGAGGAGAGGAGAGAGAGGAGAGGAGAGAGAGGAGAGGAGAGAGAGGAGAGGAGAGAGAGGAGAGGAGAGAGAGGAGAGGAGAGGAGAGAGAGGAGAGGAGAGAGAGGAGAGGAGAGAGAGGAGAGGAGAGAGAGGAGAGGAGAGAGAGGAGAGGAGAGGAGAGAGAGGAGAGGAGAGAGAGAGGAGAGGAGAGAGAGGAGAGGAGAGAGAGGAGAGGAGAGAGAGGAGAGGAGAGAGAGGAGAGGAGAGAGAGGAGAGGAGAGAGAGGAGAGGAGAGGAGAGAGAGGAAAAGAAAGGAGAGGAGAGGAGAGGAGAGAGAGGAGAGGAGAGGAGAGGAGAGAGAGGAGAGGAGAGGAGAGGAGAGAGAGGAGAGGAGAGAGAGGAGAGGAGAGAGAGGAGAGAAGAGAGAGGAGAGGAGAGAGAGGAGAGGAGAGAGAGGAGAGGAGAGAGAGAGCGCTCCCCACTGTTCCACACTGCTACCCCCCGCTCCACCACGCCGCCCGCCGAATCCTTTCGTCCGAGTAGTCAGTTACTCGGAAAAAGCGGTGCTCGAGTGCAAAAATGCCCTAAACGAGTACGTTCGCTCATCTCTAATCGCGATCCCTCGCCTCAGGATTCGGCGCACTCATTTTACTGCATGAAAACGGCCAATAAACGTATCATAATATTATGACTTGCAAATGAAGGTTCTTTGATTCTACCAACAGACCACATAGTCAGCAAAAAGGCCCGCTTACCTTCTTCAGAACGCTGTCGAGTGTCTCAGGGCGGCTGATGTCAAAACATATTAAGACGGCATCGGAATCGGGATACGAGAGAGGACGGACGTTGTCATAATAGGGAGAACCTGAGAGGAGAAGAATATTCACGTTACTGTAGAAGGAAATGAAGAGACGAAGATCCAGAGTGATTCACTTATATTACAAGAGGCCGAAAATGGCAAATTATTGTAAAACACAACCTTCATTTATTCCAAGAAATTACAGAGGAAAACTGGTGCGAATTCCCAACCCATGACGATTCTAACCGGAACCCGAAAGGTAAAAAGTCTATACCCTCCTCTATGCTGGCCGGATGCCTTTTAAAGGGGTTGTATAGGCATGGCATAAGATGTCTGCTGTTGGTGCAGCCTGTGGAAACCCCATCTAGGACGGGGAAAAGGGGCATGAGCGGAGCCCAATGCCCTATTGCTTTTAGGGCCCTTTTACATGGGCCAATAAATCGTTCAGATTCCTGCATCCGGGAATGTAAAGGCATTCCCCTACTGATCGACGAACAAGAATTTGTTGTTCAATTTCTGCAGAAAACAGAAGGACAGATTGGCCCGTGTAAACAGGCATCTGCACCCGTCTAGTCGTCCCGTGTAAAAGGGCCCTAAAAGTGGTATTCCCACTCGTTGCCACGGAAACAGACTACCTCTTCTATGGTAAGAAATAGCAGAGCATAGCAGTAGCTGGAGGCCGGTCCAAAAGTATTTTGCAGCATTTTCGCCCTGTGTGAACGTACCCATAGAGAGGTGGCATGTCTCTCTGACATTATGCAGTATACAATATCTGGAAAACGGGGCATTTTGGAAAAAAACTCCAATGGGGGATTCCATTGTTTTTTCAATTTTGAACACATTGAAATAGGATTCCCAAGATGGGAATACCCCTTTAAGGCCCAGCTCAGTCCCCTTTGGGCAACACATGAAAGCTCTGCCCTGGCACTGTCCCCTTTCAGTCTGCACACAAACTCTCTTTCCCTAGGGTTGGTTTCCCCCAGTTGCACTGACAGCTATTATACCATTCACGGACAACCCCTTTAAGGCAATGTTCACACAGGGCGCATTTTCTGCGGATTTTCCATTAGCAGCGAAGCGGATGAGATTTTCTAAATCTTGTCCACGTGTTGCGAAAAAAATCCGCACAAACCCCGTGCAGAGAATTAACATGCAGTGGAGGAGTTAAATCCCAGGCATGTCAATTATAGCACTGAATGTGCTGCGGATTTCGGCCAATAGACGTCAATGGAGAGTCCAAAATCTGCATGAAAATTAAGTCAAATTTGCACCAAAAAAATGCACCTCCTCCACTAAAGTAGCCACACAGAAAATCTGCACAAGATCTGCGGCATATCCGCACCATGTAAACACGGCCTATGTGTGTATACCCTGTTAGCTGGGGTACAATGGAAGACAGGCATGAATAGTCTCAGGTGGATTGGCTTTACTTCACCCCTAGTGTCCCAGAAAAGTATGAAAGAATGTCCCAAATGCATAGACTACATAGAAAGTACTACACTTCTGGCACACAGCACGGCTCCACCGATTTAAACACGTCTACCCCGAACTGCGTCCAAAGTGACAAACACTACTGGAAACTAATTTTTTTTGCATCTGCAATGGTTTTTTTCCAAGATCCAAGACTAAAACGAGCAAATTGAAGAAAAAAAAAAAAAAATGAAACCTTCCTGTTGCCGAGGACCCTATTATTTATGGCCCCCCGAAGTATACTCAATGGGTATTTATTAACTGGAACCCCAAACATATCAAATTATTGCAAAATACCAACAAGTCCGGAAAATTCCAACGCCTGAATATGTTTGGTTACATTTTCTTTGGGTCTTAAGAAGTGGATGTTGAAAAAACAGGAAAGTTGAAGCCAATTTAGAATGGCTGGATAAACTCTCCGTGTTCTCCATGCAGATACCCCACCTCCCAGCACTCAGCTGGAACAACTCATTTTGGTTTTCGGTTCTTCTTAAATAGGAATGCTTTTTGAAAACTAGAGGGCTGAATTTTTTTTTTAATTTTGGTCAAAAATTCCCTAAAAGATTTAGTGTGTAAAAATGTCACAAAAATGCAGCCAAACGCCAGCTGAGCCAACAATATGGGTGGGTTGGAGTTCTCAGAGGAGCGTATAATGAAGCGGGGCATAGGTACAAGCACATGTAATCCGTCTGCCCTTCAAATACTACTTTGTGTAGACAGATGCGAACCGTGAAGCCGCCTCAAGAAAGTGTGGAGAGAAGATTCTAGTGATCTCACCCCGGGACATTCCACACGTATTTGCTCTGTTCTTCTTCTAGGCTTCGAATTACATTAAACAAGTGGCGGCAAAAGATTATTTTGGAACTGTACCAATTATTTTAAAAACTGTCCTACACCCTCTTCCCAGCACTGCACTATATACATTCTGCACCCCCTCGATGATATTACACAGAGCTTTGCGATTATTCTGTAATTTTATATATCAAAGACTTGGACGTTGCAGCTCTCCAGCTGTTGGAGAAATACCCAACTGAGCACGGTCTACCGGCAATGTTACGGTATGTTTTTGGGGAATTAAACTTTTTCATGGGTCATTTATTTAGCTACAACTTTTTAAAGAGTCGGGCTATTGAATGAGAATCTGGCCATGATATCATACGGGCTGGAGTGGCTCGCCAAGGGTAGACACGTGGTTCAAGTCATTATGTTGGCCGAGCTGTAGAACAGTTGTCTCCAACTGTAACTATGTTGAGGATTCACATTTGGAGAGTCAAAAGTTGGGGAAGATTGTCTTCGAGGAACACAACCATAATATCCAAAGTTGTCTGGAGAAGATTGAAGAAAACAAGGGCTAGGTGCGACCTTTTAAAAGCTCTAAGATGGCGCTGCCTCACACCCCTTACCTTATATATCCCCCGCCTCCTAATTTTCCTACCAATCCCTGCCATACCACCCTTATTCCAGAAAATTCTCTACACTCCCCTAACTCTTGTTAACCCTTTCCAACCTCCCCCCTTTCTAGGTGACCTGCCCCTCCGTGTCATGCCCGGCATTCGCTCTAAGGGTACCTACCTTGTTCCCTTTGCTACTGCCTTAACCTTGGAAACCCAGAGTCATAGAGTGAACCTGACTCCTCCGTTTATTAAAACACCCAGCATATATAACATGTTTCGAGGCTACATGACTCTTCCTCAGATACAGCTGGCCTCTTAACTTCTCATCTCCATGTGTGTATGGCTAAGTAATAGCTCCCAGCATTGATATACACATACCAGCTGTATCTGAGGAAGAGGCATGTAGCCTTGTAACATGTTTTATGTGCTGGGGATTGATCAAAAATATCTTAGGCTACCTGTTCCTTTAATCCCCCAGTAGTTCTGGATGAGCTCTGTTCATTTTGCAGAAAGAGGACATTACAAGACGAGTAGAGTTTGTTCTAATTTAAAAAAACTGCAGCTCCAGGTCTTTCAGTGCTACTGGCATGCATTTGGTGTCAAAGCTAAGATTTGTGGCTTTAAAACGACACCAAATGCATGTTGATATTCCTTACAGAACCAGAGCTACAGCCGTTTAAAGTAGGGTCGGGAATACTCAAGTTACAGCTGTCATTTCAGTCAGTGTGTGGAAAAGGAGAGGAAGGGGAGACAAGCCAACAGCAGAGAAGCTCTGTGGTTCTCTAGTATATCTCGCTGTCCAAGGGAAGGGGTGGCATGAATTTTTGTTCATGCTATTACTCACCACCCCACCAATCAAACCGAGTGCAGATTTGCTCTCTGATTGTCATATATAGGGTTTTTCCCAGAAATGGAGAGAAACAAGGAGCATTTCCTCATCTGATCACTGCTCTCTCTATGGTATTTAACGCTGCAGATAGGACCCTGCAGCGGAATTAGACCCTGCCCATGACAGAGGACTCTGCAGGTCTTCTACTTACCCATCTGGGTCTTCATTTTTTTCCCCCTGCGGATGTGTGTGGAAGCGTCGGCTGACCGGCACGCCGCCGTACATGCGCAGTGGAGTTGTTTTTTTTAAACTCCTACTTTCCCGCAGAATCCGCCTCCCATCCACAACTGTTTTGCGGACAGGCTGCGGATTGGACAGCTTCCACTGACTTCAATGGAAGTTGTCCGTGCAGGATTCGCACTGAAATGGAGCATGCTGTGATTTTTTTTTCTGGACCAGAAGGTCTGCAAATCAAATCCGCATGCTTCATTTCATTTGCGTACGCCCATGTATCCCTATGGGCGGCTTGATTTGCAGATCTTCCGTGTGGTTGACCCATGTGGATTCTGCAACTCAGATCCGACCGTGGACATTGGGCCTTACACAAGGCTTTAAATATGAAGAAATAAAAAGAAAACTACATATAATTGGTATCGCTACATCTGTAACAACTTGTACTACAAAACATTACAGGATTTATCCAGCATGGTAGATTCAGTAAAAAAAAAAAAAAAAAATGCTGAAGTAGCAGTTTTCTAAACATCTCACTTCCCCAAAACAGGAACGAAAAATAATTACAAAAAATTGTATATACCATAAATGGTAACAATAAAAACTACAAGATGTCCCTTCGGAAAAAAAAAGCCCTTGTAAAGCTCTGTTGGCTGAAAGATAAAAAGTGCTCTGGTCCTGGAACTTGGTAGCACAAAGTGAGGTAAGTACCCACACCGGTGATTTGTAAGGGTCATGGCGTCGGCCTCGTTTACAGGGATGGAGCCGCTCTTTTATGTAATGGTTATCATATGAACAGACCTTCAGATACGGCCATGTGAAAAGCTCGGCAATGAAAAGGCAGTGAAATCTCAATCTCTATTTACTGGTAATCAAAGTTAATCCTGGCTTAGACTTCAAAGAGAGCGATGCGGAGCGGCGGCTCACCTCGCCGGCCGCGCACAACAAGCTCATCCTTGAAATATGATGTGATTCAACGGTGAATGGAAATGAATGCCATGTGCAAGTTTCTCAAACCTCGCCCATAGGCAGCACCTCACATACCTGCCCTGTGAAGTCACCGCAGCTTCTACACCATATATGTCCATAAGCTGCACCAGCGGCGGTAGGAAGCGCTCTGCAACGCTGATCTCTAGGCATTTACGGAGCTCCTAAATTCCTCTTATGACAGGTCATATACAACGGTTTATAGGGAGGAGGTGCGACGCCCACGCTGACCTGTGGTGGTTCTTCAAGCATCGTTACAGTAGACTAACGCGAATGATCGTCCACAATACTGACTTCTACCCGCCAAAAATCTCATCAGTCATGTTGGAAATTTTTTGACTAATGTGGCCAAAATTGCAAGTGTCCAGCCGAATCCAACTTAACGCGCCAGTTACTGCAAGCCTTGGGATGGTGTCAAATAAGGAGATAAAGGAGGATTTTATTAAGACCTGCGTTCCGAACACCTGTGTTAAAGGGGTATTCCGGTCTGTTTTAACTGATGACCTATCCCCGAGATAGGTAATCAGTAGTTGCACTCTGCAGCAGGCCGGATGTTGTCATCAATAGTCAGAGGAAGTAAGGGCAATGCCAGCTTACCACCCATAGAAATCAATGGGGGCGCCACACCATTTCCTGCTCCTCTCATGGTCAAGGTGTCACGTTCTGTCCTGAGCAGGAAGTGTAGGGGCAGCATAGTCCTCATACTGATTTCAATGTTGGGAAGCCTCCTCTATCTATTTAGGATGACGCCAACCCGATGACAAACCCCCGTCCATCAACTACTGATGACCTTTACAGGGTCATCAGTTAAAATAGACAAGAATACCCCCTTGATATGATCCCCGTCACTGCGGCGCATTTCATCACATCCGTGCGCCTCCACAGAGATTTCTGATATAATTTACATAGAATCTGGTGTAAATGCCACATAATTGTATGGGGACGGGTTGCCATGCCCCCACCCAACAAGTCACACCCCCTTTTAAAAAAGGTATGGATGGTGCAGGCAACAAAAAGTTTCAAAATGTTTGCACCAGCAGCACTTGCGCCAAGTTTTGCGATTTCTATATGCCACTTTTGAGTGCCATAAATACCTCTAAAATCTATAGTCACCTAAAGTGCCCCCCAAACAGCACAGGAGCGCAATCAGGGTCAGCCAGCAGGGGGAGAACTTATCCTCACAGTGACAGGCGGAGATCCCCACCGATCAGCAGGTTCTCCCCCATCACAGAACACGCACCTTGTAATCACCCAGTGAGTTCATTTTCACAAGTAGTTTTTCTCTCATACCGATCGTGCGAGACGGAAAATCTGAAGCGAGTCCTATTTCAGAAAATAGGACTGGCAATGTGCAGTGTTTTGGGCGCAACTCGCTACTGGCCCTTTAAACATGGCCTTATTGGCCCCAACAGTAATAATAATCTCCGTAGTGGCCCCAGTAGTAACAGTGTAAGCCACGGCCAGGAAGCAGCTGTTCCAGATGCCACCTGCTGTCAAGTCACAGAGAACCCTGGACTCCTCCTCTTGGTGTTAGCGCGCTAGATACTGCCCGCTCACACAGACCCTGGACTCCTCCTCTTTGTGTTAGCACGCTAGATACCGCCCGCTCACACAGACCCTGGACTTCTCTTTGTGTTAGCACGCTAGATACCGCCCGCTCACACAGACCCTGGACTTCTCCTCTTTGTGTTAGCACGCTAGATACCGCCCGCTCACACAGACCCTGGACTCCTCCTCTTTGTGTTAGCACGCTAGATACCGCCCGCTCACACAGACCCTGGACTCCTCCTCTCGGTGTTAGCGCGCTAGATACCGCACGCTCACACAGACCCTGGACTCCTCCTCTTGGTGTTAGCGCGCTAGATACCGCCCGCTCACAAGGACCCTGGACTCCTCCTCTTGGTGTTAGCGCGCTAGATACCGCCCGCTCACACAGACCCTGGACTCCTCCTCTTGGTGTTAGCGCGCTAGATACCGCCCGCTCACAAGGACCCTGGACTCCTCCTCTTGGTGTTAGCGCGCTAGATACCGCCCGCTCACACAGACGCTGGACTCCTCCTCTTGGTGTTAGCGCGCTAGATACCGCCCGCTCACACAGACCCTGGACTCCTCCTCTTGGTGTTAGCGCGCTAGATACCGCCCGCTCACACAGACCCTGGACTCCTCCTCTTGGTGTTAGCGCGCTAGATACCACCCACTCACACAGACCCTGGACTCCTCCTCTTTGTGTTAGCGCGCTAGATACCGCCCGCTCACACAGACCCTGGACTCCTCCTCTTTGTGTTAGCGCGCTAGATACCGCCCGCTCACACAGACCCTGGACTCCTCCTCTTGGTGTTAGCGCGCTAGATACCGCCCGCTCACACAGACCCTGGACTCCTCCTCTTTGTGTTAGCGCGCTAGATACCGCCCGCTCACACAGACCCTGGACTCCTCCTCTTGGTGTTAGCGCGCTAGATACCGCCCGCTCACACAGACCCTGGACTCCTCCTCTTTGTGCTAGCACGCTAGATACCGCCCGCTCACACAGACCCTGGACTCCTCCTCTTGGTGTTAGCGCGCTAGATACCGCCCGCTCACACAGACCCTGGACTCTTCCTCTTGGTGTTAGCGCGCTAGATACCGCCCACTCACACAGACCCTGGACTCCTCCTCTTGGCGTTAGCGTGCTAGATACCGCCCGCTCACACAGACCCTGGACTCCTCCTCTTTGTGCTAGCACGCTAGATACCGCCCGCTCACACAGACCCTGGACTCCTCCTCTTTGTGTTAGCGCGCTAGATACCGCCCGCTCACACAGACCCTGGACTCCTCCTCTTGGTGTTAGCGCGCTAGATACCGCCCGCTCACACAGACCCTGGACTCCTCCTCTTGGTGTTAGCGCGCTAGATACCACCCACTCACACAGACCCTGGACTCCTCCTCTTTGTGTTAGCGCGCTAGATACCGCCCGCTCACACAGACCCTGGACTCCTCCTCTTGGTGTTAGCGCGCTAGATACCGCCCGCTCACACAGACCCTGGACTCCTCCTCTTGGTGTTAGCGCGCTAGATACCACCCACTCACACAGACCCTGGACTCCTCCTCTTTGTGTTAGCGCGCTAGATACCGCCCGCTCACACAGACCCTGGACTCCTCCTCTTGGTGTTAGCGCACTAGATACCGCCCGCTCACACAGACCGTGGACTCCTCCTCTTGGTGTTAGCGCGCTAGATACCGCCCGCTCACACAGACTGTGGACTCCTCCTCTTGGTGTTAGCGCGCTAGATACCACCCACTCACACAGACCCTGGACTCCTCCTCTTGGTGTTAGCGCGCTAGATACCGCCCGCTCACACAGACCCTGGACTCTTCCCCCTGGCATCCGCGTTAGTAAATGTAATGTACACAAAAGCGGGGAGAGAAGTCCAGGGCCTGTGTGAGCAGGAGGTCTCCAGAACACAAATGCCGGGGAGACGAGTCCAGGGTCCTTTGTGAGTACAGTTGGCGGTGCCAAAAAAATGTTTGTTACCCAGCCGGAGCGGCACAATGCAAGTATTCCTTTTTTTCGGCCTTTAACAGCACCGGTAAAAAATACAAATACCGGCACCAGCTTTCTGGACAGATTACCATCCGGTGGTCCACTGGCCGAGTGGCAACCCTAAGTGCAGCCCATACAGCTCCAGTCCCAGCGATCGCCAAGGACAAAAATGATTTAATATGTTAAACCCCATAGAGCCCAGGAACGCTAATAGTATTCTGACTGACCACAAAAACAACTTTCAGGAGCCATCTGCCGCTGGCGTCTACGAGGAAAAACAAGCAGGATTGCACAATATTACTGGGATAAATAGGAAGACGGCTTCCATGTCTGCATACAAGCAGATTCCATTCTGATGGCAGCTTTCCAGAGGCAATGAAAAAAATGTTCTTACAACAGTTTACAAATATTGCAGTAAACAAGTAAGGAATTAGCGATTCTTATAGGACCCAGCTACAGCGCCAGACCGCCAGGACCACCCAGACGTGGAAATGGCTGCATGATATTTAGGATACTTGTAAACATAGAGGGGGTTTCTGCATCTTATAAAGTGACTGGGATAACACTGGGATATCCCATCATTTTAGAACTGCGCGGCACAGTGGCTCAGCGTTTAGCACTGTTGACTTGCACAATGACGATTGATGTTGCGAATGGAGCAAGAATTCTGTTGATGGGAAATAGACGTTCAAGAGGTTTATGTTACTTTCGCACTGCAGTTTTTTTCCCCAGGGTGGTTTGCCATTGCCTTCCCTAGTCCTCTTTTACCCCCTCCCCCAATAAGCTGGGTACTCATTTTACCGACCTCGAAAGGATAGAAGGCTGAGTCAACCTTGAGTCGGCTACCTGAACCAAGCGGGGATTGAAACCACAACCTTCAGGCCGTGAGCGAGAGCTTAGGACTGCATTTCTGCTGAATTAACACTCTGCACCACACGAGGGCCCTCAACAAGGATGAACCCTACAAATGCTCCATATGGGGCACACTATCCCAATCACTGGCCCGTATTAAGAGGCCTTGCGTGTGCGGGTGAATAGGGATTTATGAATCTCGGTGCGGCAGAGCAGTGCAGATTTTTCGCTCTGTTTTTTTAGCCCTTATTTTGGGTGTTTTTGGTCTTTCTTTTTGCTCCCTGTAGTCTTTGAAATAAAGAATAGAAACACAAAAAGTAACTTGAAACGAAGTGGTACTTAAGAAAACCAGTTTCTTTTCAACTTCTTTGAAGACGAGATAAAACTGAATCCCTTCCCCCTTCACATGGCTATTACACAAGGAATACAGGAGTGAATGTACACGGCGCATCAATAGAGGCTGCTGGGAGGATGCGCCAGTTGAAAAGAGCACAGCGCGATCCTACAGCGGGGGTCCCAGAGATCTCAGCATGGGGGTCAGTCTGCTACCTCGTGTCAGCTTCACGGTGCCCCAGCTTCTAGAAGCCCCCCTTAACGAGCTCCAGGTCTACCGCTTATTAATAAGAATACAATTCCAGTTATTCGGTCACAATGTCCAGATCTCATAGCCGCCTCCTCCAGGGAGATGTCCTTATGTGAAATACAAGGAAATCCCAAAAGGGGGTGTCAGATACCTCTGGCAGTGGCTTATATCCGACAGAAACATAGATATAGCAACAGAACCAGCCCTACTGCATAGATATGATACCAGAACCAAGCTTACAACATAGCTACGGTACCAAAACCAAGCTTACTACATACGGTATGAGAACAGAACTGAGCTTACTGCACAGGAACAACAACAGAACTGAGCTTACTGCGTAGATATTGTACCAGAACCAAGATTGCTGCATAGATACAATAAAAGAACCAAGCTTACTACATAGTATTGACAGCAAAACTGAGCTTACTATATAGATACTGTACAAGACCCAAGCTTACTAGAGAGATACAACATAAACAAACTTAGCACACAGGTACAATAGCAGAACCAAGCCTACTAGATAGATATGGTAACAGAGCCAAGTTTAGTACACAGATACGGTATCAGAATCAAGATTACGACACAGATACAATAAAAGAACCTAGCTTACTACACAGATACAGCAACAAAACTAAGCTCACTACATAGATACGGTACCAGAACCACAACTACTACATTGATACATTAACAGAATCAAGCTTACTCGATAGATACAACATAAACAAACTTAGCACACAGATACAATAGCAGAACCAAGCCTACTAGATAGATATGGTAACAGAGCCAAGTTTAGTACAGAATTAAGATTACTACACAGATACAATAAAAGAACCTAGCTTACTACAAAGATACAGCAACAAAACTAAGCTCACTATATAGATACGGTACCAGAACCACAACTACTACATTGATACATTAACAGAATAGAGCTTACTCGATAGATATGGTAGAAGAAACAAGAATAGTACATAGATGCAATAGCAGAACCGAGCTAATTACATTGACACGATAGCAGAACCAGGATTACTGGGTAGATACAGTACCAGAACCGAGCTTACTGTACAAGCACATTACCAGAAGCTAAACTGAGTTAGCTTCTTTTGTGAGGCACACATTCCTGTTGACTTGTATTTACGGACTTCTTTATGCCGCACGGCCCTGAATTCCCACATTACAGTCTATTCTGAAGGAATCTCTGAGAGCGCTGCAGTCTCCATACAAACTCTATATCCCCCGCATTCCTGCCGCTATAGACGCAGCGCCTATGTTCCATACAGCGCATTGTTACTGGCTTACGTGGGAACGGCCTCCTGGATTGCAGCCATTGTGTAAGAGAATCTTTAGAAGTGGAATTTTTGGGCCATGTCCCCCCTGAGTGGCTAATATCAGTAACAGGCAGGAGCGCAGGGCTTTGATGTAGAAGGGCAGATGCCCCCGATTACTGGCGAGTGAGGCGCCCGTAGATAGCGGCACTCGGCGTCTAGAGTTTCCACGGAGCGGTGACGATAAACGTATTTCCACTCGCAGAATGTGACATCTGTCTTCTCTCCGGCCTCACCGAATATCCCCTCTAATCTTCAGTGAGAGGCGAGTCGCCCCCCAGGGTCACCAGGATGACAGAAGTACTACTCTTCCCATCCTCTCTACGCAATGTGGAAATCAATGGGGAGAAAAGCAAAGATGCGCCGGACATTTCTGGAAATCGTACGCTGGGGGCAGATTTATGAAACGGTTTAAGGGACACTAAAAACACTAAAATCCAGAAAATGGGGGAGACATCAATGGAATCATTATTTGGGCTATTACTATGGGCACCCTTACTATTGGGGGTCGCTGCTGGGGCCCTCTATTGGCGGGGAACTATTACTACTGGGGCCCCCACTAGAAACACTGTTACTACTGGGACTGCTACTGGAGTCACTATTACTACTGAGGCCACTTCTGGCTGCACTATTGGGGCCATTAATGTGGCAGAATTAATACTGGGCCCCTACTAGAAACACTGGTACTACTGGGACTGCTACTACTACTGGGGCCACTTCTGGCTGCACCATCACTATTGGGGCATTACTGGCGGCACCAGGGGCGTAACTATAGAGGGTGCAGGGGATGCGGTCGCACCCGGGCCCAGAAGCCTTAGGGGGCCCATAAGGCCTCTCTTCTCCATATATGGAGCCCAGTACTATGAATAAAGCATTATAGTTGGGGGCCCTGTTACAGGTTTTGCATTGGGGCCCAGAAGCTTCAGGTTATGCCTCTGTGCAGCATGGTTTAGGTATGGGTACGGGTACAGGTACAGATAGAGGGGGGGCCCAGCTCACCTTTTGCATCAGGGCCCCTGAGCCTTTAGTTACGCCCCTGGGCGGCACTGTTGCTACTGGAGTCACTATTACTACTGAGGCCACTTCTGGCTGCACCATTGGGGCCATTATTGTGACAGAATTAATACTGGGGCCATTACTAGCGGCACTGTGGATACTGGAGCCACTATTTCTATTTGGGCCACTACTGGGGGCACTATTACTATTGGGGCCACTACTGGTGGCAGGGGCGCAGGCAAAGGCTCATGGTCCTGGGTGCAAAAGTTTATCTTGGGGCCTCCCAACTTCTCTTAACCCCTTAACAAAGAGGTGTAACTTGAAGCTTCTGGGCCCCAATACAAAACCTGTAACAGGGCCCCCAACTATAATGCTTTATTCATAGTACTGGGCTCTCTATATGGAGAAGAGAGGCCTTATGGGCCCCTAATGCTTCTGGGCCCGGGTGCAACCGCATACCCTGCATCCCATATAGTTACGCCAGTGACTGGCAGCTCTATTACTATTTGGGCTGCTACTTGGGGCACTATTATCATCGGGGCCGCTACTGCAGGCACTATTAGTACTAGGCCCACTACAGGGGGCACTGTTACTATTAGGGCTAATGAGGGGGGACTCAAATATTGGTTGTGGCCACTAGAATAACGGAGGCAAAAACAAATGTTGTGATAAGCCAAGGCCCTGAATACACCCCAAATCCACACTCCTTTTTACCTTGGCCAGTATTTTTTTGTGGCAACCCAACCCGCTGCGGGGGCCGTAATGGCGGCCATATCGATGGTCCTGCTCAAAACAGACACACATTTTAAACTGCGGACCAGAAAGGCGTGGAGCTCATTCACATTCCGGAAGAGTCTGTCCTTTCAGAGCGCCGACAAATGACAAATCGATAAATGCCATAATGCAGAGTTTAACGAAAAACAAGATCAGATTTCTGAGAAGTGGTTATGCAAATGAGGGATGGCTTTTTCCCAGGAAGCATTGCATGACCTATATAAGACTCCCTACACCCTGGTGGGGCTCTCCACAAGGAGAAACATAACCCCCCTAGTCCGAGAAGAGGCTGTGAGAGAATAGTCCGGGCCACACAAACTGCAGGGCTTATTTACCCGTCCGAAAGCCATTTGTCTGGAATGTCCCATAAACACCGGGTAGGATATACATCGTATATCGCTGCTGATCATTAGCACACCCCTCTGACTGAGGCCCATAACATGTCCCAGCAAGGGGGGGAAGGTTACACAATCGAGAGCTGGAGTCCGGCCAGATATACTGGGAGCCTCACATTTTTGGCAGATCTTTTTAATCATTTTCATGCTTTGCTCGAAACTTCCATCCCGAACACAAAAGGATCCCGAGCCCAAGCGGGAGATAGCAAACACTTCTAATTAAAACCGAATATCCTTCCACGTAGAAACGGCATCGGATTCTTTACACTAAAATTGGAAAGTACAAAGCCTCGCCTAACGCCCCGCCCGAAATTGGAAGGCGAATAATCAAATGTTTACTGAGCCTTTGAAGGAGAAGACTTCTCAAACAAGAGCGAGAACACAAGTATGGGATCCGGCAGTTCACACGGATGGTGCTTGGTTGATGATAATTGCCAACGCTTCACACAAAGTCCGGGACTCTCAGGAGGACCTGCCGGGTAGCTTCAGTAGGAAATAATGGGAAACGCCTCCTCAGATGATCCGCTTACTACCAAGCCAACCTAGGACCCTGATTGGCACCCGCAGTAGTTGTCACTTCCCTTCCCCCACACAGCAGTGAAGATGAATAGCTAGTACAATCCCAATTCAGTTACATCGATTGGTTACAGGAATGGATTCACCTTCGAATACGTTACAAATGCAGTGCTGGAAGGGACTGTAGAACCGGGAACGGTGACGTCATCAGCCAAGTCAGGGCTAAGCCGTAGCCTAGAAGAGGACCGCAGAGGACCAACCTCCAGATGGAGATAGCTTTATCATTGTACCAGGTGTCAACAGTCCGTCATCCGTAGAAGGGAACATACCTCAGCTTTAAGGCCCGTTTACATGGCCCAATCATCGGGTGTGAACGTTCACACAAAGACCTGGACACTCACTCGCTGGGCAGCGGAAAAGTGAGGGTCCAAGTAGTCGGAACCAGATCAGTCTAATTTACTTTATAACTTGGCACAAGCCCTTTAAATCTGCCCACAGCGGTCCGTTTCCTCATGGGAATGTTGAGATGAGATTGGGAAGAACGATCTTTCATCCTCATACCAACAACTCTTGTTCCGTGTAAACGAGCACCAATCAACTTGTGTCAATCGGCGCCCTGTGCATTGGGCCAAGGATCGGCTCGTGTAAAAGGACTCCTAGATGGAGACTGATTGGATTGGTTCCACACCTTCATCCTAAGGAACTGCAAGCTGTTGAGCTTTTGGGGACCATCGAGTTGTGTTTAATGACCACAGTGAGAACTCATTCACTAATTCGGAGAGGGTAAAGCTTTGTAGAGACATTAGGGTACCGATATTATTGCAACCAGGATGGATATCACAATATAGGAGACACGGATGGGCGCCGCACCCCCATACAATACGTACGATGACCCATGTGATTAGGGTGCCGCTTCTTCTTGGACCCGGGCACTCCTGCTTTAACAGTTAATTCGGACATGAGCCTTCTGTATAAGATGGCACAGATTACACACCGACACGCCTGTGCTTAATACCGCCGCACTAATGCTCGATAAGAACCCGGGAATGGTGTAGATTGCTATCAGACATCTTGGTAAATGGACTCACTTCAGGTCTGCATGCGAGAGTCCTAAGAGGCTGCAGGGGATGTGGATACGGGCCCTGCACATTGCTGACTGTTACATGAACCATTAGGCTCGGTAACCCCCTTGGGTTCAAAACACCCCCCATCCCGGGCTGCTGATGGCCACAAGAGCTGCAGTCAGTGGCTGCTATGGGTGGGTTCTTCAGGGCAAATGATGGGTGTAGTTGTACCTGCTGGACAACGCTCCAGAGTACCAGGTGGAGACAAGTTGTACTAAGAGGCTTCCTCTCAGAGCCCCCTGAAGCACTGGGTGGTGCCGAGGGTTCCCAATGTCCGGAAGGCTCCGCTAAAGCGGCACTCTTCCTGTTTCACATTATATGGTGATAATGCTATTTTACCTGCGTTTAGTTCGTTCTCTTGTGTTTTCACCAATTTAGTTGGAATTTTCATGGCAAGAAGTCGTATTTCTTATGTACATAACACAAAC
Organism: Eleutherodactylus coqui; assembly: GCF_035609145.1. Lineage (NCBI taxonomy): Eukaryota > Metazoa > Chordata > Amphibia > Anura > Eleutherodactylidae > Eleutherodactylus > Eleutherodactylus coqui. The sequence goes on from NC_089844.1 coordinate 17,093,225, forward strand.
ATAAAAATACACATAGAAGAAAACATCTGGTGATAGAAACGAGCTATTCATTAAAGAGGGGTTGATGGCCGTCCTACAAGTACAGTATTTGCATTCCCTATTAATAAGAATGTTCTGCATTTTTTCTTAGAACTCTCCGTTGTGATGTTCCTCTGTTATTCCTCCTGGAAATGCGTAAACACATTGAAGAACTAGGTGTTACTATTCCTCCTGTTGATGGGGTGCGTCCTTATACACACTGATACTGTCCAATCAGTGGTGACTAATGTCAGATTGTGTAGGACAAACTCTATAGTGAAGGGGAATGGCAACACCCAAGTGTTAATGTGTTCATATATTTTCAGGAAGAATAACAGAGGAATGGCAGAACAGAGTTTTAAGGAAAAAAAAAAAGTTCTAGAATCATTTATGGGGAATGGAAGTAGTTACACAAAACGGACGTCGGCTTCCTTAGCTGGCATGCTGGGAGTTGTAGTTGTGCAGACGTTAGAGCAGCGGAGGCTGGAGATGGCTGCCCTTCTGTATGGTAATCATGTTGAGTAAATCCTCACTATGAAAATAATGCCATCCTTATCAGCTGGCACATGTACCCATGGCAGTGGCTACGGTAGTAATAAGCCGCAGTAATTGTTATTGCACGTCTTTTTCGTTATCCACGGCTCCAAGAAAGTGCGGCAGCAGCGGCTGAGGATAGCGATGAGCCGCATGCAGGCGTGTAAACTTTCTTGCTCGGGCCTTGGTGCTGGCACAGGGGTGGAGGCTGCAGATGCCAGGAACTTGCCCGCTGGTCACAGTGACCCCTGCTTCTCATGACCCGACTGTCAGGGGCAACTCTGTAAGAACAGATTGATAGGAACTGCACGAAATATACAAGCGGACGATCGATACTGAGAATTACAGCCAGACCGGTCACACTGCGCATCAGAAAAAGGACTACTTAAAGGGACGGTCACACTGCGCATCCAGAAAAAGGACTACTTAAAGGGACGGTCACACTGCGCATCCAGAAAAAGGACTACTTAAAGGGACCGTCCCACTTTACCCAAGTTCAACCCATCCACGGGGCTTTCATATGGTGGGGAGCGCGGCATCGCCTGATTTTATCGCCCGTGTATGAATGGCTTTCGTCTACTACTAGCCCATTTGAAGCCCTTGATAACCAACACGTGTGATTCCAGGACTTGCTGCTACGTCCGGTACATCAGCAGCGTTCATCAGTTCAGGCCTGGGGCCATGTAGACCACATCACTAGTGACTGCATTTACTGCCCCGCCGGATGCTCTATTCAGTGCTCCGGCCCGTGCGCAGTCCCTAAAGCGTGCGCAGTCCCTAAAGCGTGCGCAGTCCAAGAACTGAATAATGTGACCTCCAGAGGCGCTGGGTCTGGTAAATGGGTTGTCCGAGTATAAAAGGGCAGCCTGAGGGGTGCTCCATGGCTCCCCCATTTGTTCCCCGCCACTAGTCTCCCTGCTGATGTCAGCCTGAACCGTCTACAAGCAAGCTGCTGCAGCCAATGGCAGCCCTCATTGATTATTAGGGACACTGGCTGCAGCGGCAGGTTTGATTACAGCCTGTAAACAACAACATAGTAGAAACCAGAAAGAAGAAAGGGAGAGCGGCGAGTATCGGCCGTTTTGTTATCTTACACCCCGGAGGACCCAAAAGGCTGTCCCTTCATAACTCAGACAACCCCTTTAATATGGTAGCACAAGAGGTACTTTGATAATGTATCAGTGGCATGTGGGACGGGGCAAGGGTCAAGCGCTGGCTTTGACGCCAGCGCTAGGAATCATGGGAGTTTACCTTTGCAAGATCAGGAAGCCTGATGATAGATAGGATGATGATGGGAACGGCCATGAAGGGAGGAGGTGAATTATTTTTGGAAAACATCTGAAACACTTGTATTACACTAATTTACACATTCTGGGCCAAAGAGAAATGCATTTAAAGGGTGTTCTCCACTTTGCGTTTGATAAGTCGATTACAGGGAATCCCACCGCTGGGACCCTCAGCGATCGACTGCAACACTGGGGAACACCCAGGCATTCAATTTCTCTACAGCGCCACCACTTAAGAATTACACAGCAGCCATTAAACCCAATGAGCGATCTATGTAATATGCATTTAAGTGTATAAGACTGAGCTGCAATACCAAGCACAGCCACTACACAATGAACGGCACTGTGCGCAGTAAAGGCTGTAGTGATAGCAGTGCTCACCCGAGTGCCGCTATCACTTCAGTCAGCTGATCAGTGAAGATCTCCAGCGGCGGACTCCTGCCAATGAACTACTAAGGACAGGTCATTGATGTTTTAGTGCCGGAAGACCCCTTTAACACGTCCTAAGTCTTGATTTTAGAGCAATTATCCAGAGAGGCAGAATCTTTATCCAGACCTCCATTTCCCATGCAGGGAAATGGCCATGGTATGGCCCCTCTCTGTGCCCGTCACATCATGGCAAGGGGCAAGCTGTTCGGCTCATCTGATTAGCCAGCCCCCTTCTCTGTTACAGCCAATGCAAAGACACAGAAGAGGGTCAAATTAATTAATAAGATGACCTGAGCAGCCAATCCCTGGCAAAGACATGATGGACACAGAGGGGGTCCATACCACGTGACCCAGTGGTGGAAGAGGAACTTCCAAGACTGCAGGTTCAGGGAGGGATTTTGTCTCCATGGACAAGCCCTTTAAGAAACATTTCAACCCATAAATGGGGCTGTCTGCAAAAAGACAAGATCTCCAGGATCCTACAAGCGCCTCTTCCCTGGAATTGGATTTCTACCAGCAATGCATTTTCTAGGTAGTCACGGCCACACCCCCAGACAGAATAATCCCCGCCCCTTAATGAAAAAGTGCATCAGAATAGAGAAGTGGAGGAAATAAAACTAACTAATACTGTTATTGTAGTCTATACAGCCAATTGAATCCACATTTCTGGGTGGAAACAGCTTTTAACGAGGAAGCGGTGCCAAGAAAGGCGCTTTAAATGTGGTTTAGTAAATTTAAGACGAGGCGCTCCAAATTAAAAGAATAAACTCATCCGGAAGATCTTAACTTCTAAGTAGACGGCTAATCAGCGCCATACTTGGATAATTGTTAACACAATCCTTGGCAGGAGGATAAATGCACAGTAACCACACGAGAAATCCGGAAAGCACGGATATACCGGAGCGAGCCAGGCATGAGAGCGCGAGGCGGCAGCTACACGGGCGGCGCCATATCGGTCTGACAAACGGGGACCAATAGCGTGTTGGCAAAGATGCTATATTTTCTGCAAGAGAAGTGTGTTGCGTCTCTGTACGTTCGGACTTTACACGCACTAAAAAAACGTGCGAGGGAATTACACGCAAATAATGGTCTTTATTTCCATGCGTCTCGCAACGCCAAGAACATGGATGATCGGACTTGTAAATACAGCCTAAAAGCTATATGGGAACGTTGCGTGGCACAGTGCGCTCCAGTACAGATCTACATTGGCACTGCCACATACCGGGTATACGCAACACCCCTTTCTGGTGGAAGGTTGGCGTCCAACCGCCATGTTGTCAGAAGACTCTCAAGGGGACGACTGGCAGGAAACTTTTGGAATTCCTGCTTTTTCAGTAATATTCCTTTTCTATATAGAGTGAAATGCCTTTCACATAGAAACATCTGGTAATCTGGAAAGTCTGGTAATCCGGCACAGAACTGCAATTTAAAGCTTCCTACTAGAGATGAGCGAACGTGCTCGGCCCGCCCCTTTTTCGCCCGAATACCGCGATTTTCGAGTACTTCACTACTCGGGTGAAAAGTACTCGGGTGCGCCGGGGGGCGGGGAGAGGCGTGGCGGCGTGGGGGGTAGCAGCGGGGAACAGGGGGGAGCCCTCTCTCTCTCCCTCTCCCCCCCACTCCCCGCTGCAACCCCCCGTGCCGCCACGGCGACCCCCGAATTTTTTCGCCCGAGTACGGAAGTACTCGAAAATCGCGGTATTCGGGCGAAAAAGGGGCGGGGCCGAGCACGTTCGCTCATCTCTACTTCCTACGCATTTGCGTTCGGGATTTCCATTATTCTATTCTATCATAGGGAGAGAAAAACGGAAACAAACGTATCTGTTCATTTCCTCATTGCGGTGTTTCTAGCGCTTTCAGTTTGTGTTCATTACACCGGGTTCCCTTTATTTTTTGGCCCGGAAATAATAGCACAGATCGCCGCGCTATTTATTCTATTCACGAAAACAGAAACCTGATGGAAAGTAACATTGTTACAACATTCTCTATGGAAACGGAAGCAAATGGAAAGTCTTCCGTTATTTGGTCAGCTCTGCTGCGCGGGTCGGAAGGGACCTAGAAAAAAATATGTGCGCAAAAAAAGGTATCCGTTACATCCGGGCTCACACAGGCGGATTGGATTCCCCATGCGGCTGTGAGCCCGGCCGGCGGTCATGCGCAGTACAGGGGTTTTATTGCGTTTATCTGTATTTTTGCGGCCCATAGGCAATGTTAATTGTGTAAGGACTGAGGGTAGGACGGCCTCCACCGACATCAATGGAGGTCGTCCGCATGGATTCCGCGGCAGAATAGAGCATGCTGCAATTTTTCTTCCGCTCAGGGAATCTGCAATTTGTATCCACGAGTGCGAACGAAAAAGTGAAAATAAATTGCTTCAAAATGTGATTTTTAATGAAAGTGGACTGCATTTTGCATCTCGGTACATATGATTCTAGTGTGAGTGAAGATCACGTCTTATTTCCAGAGAGCCTCCGGCGCACATCTGAACGGAGGCGAATCGGGAATTTCTCCGGATGCCAAAGATTTAGCAAAAAAAAAAAAAAAAAAAGTTCCCCCAGATTTTTTCTACAATCCTTTCATTGCTCTTTTGCTGAAGGTTTTCGATCTTTACTTGGGAGTTTTAGAGACATTTCTAACTGTGGATAAGAGAACCTACTTGGCCTCATTGTTTCCAGAGTAAAGGCTGTATGTATACATTAGAATAGAGCGCTGGGAATAACAGAGCAAAGACAAAAAGCAGGAGGAGGCGAGGAGCCACAAGTCAGAACAGGAGGGGTTCCCCATTCCCTCCGCCTCGCCTTTTGCCTGGGATCAGCTTTCAGGAGCCTGGATGGAGACTCAGGATCTTCCCCGCCCTCCGTCCCCCTGAGATCGGCTTACATAAAACCAGGATGTCCTTGATGCTACAGGACACGGATCCCCCCTCCACCCCGCAGGTCATCACAGGTCACCCCCCATTTGTCATCATCCTTCTTCTTGTGACCCATCTGCATTTCAGTGCATTTTCCTAGGAAGTAATTCCTCCAGGAATGTTCCTTCAAGGGAAATTCCACCTCATAGGTTACAATTAATGACTTTCCCAGGATATAAATTAACGATGATTGACACAAGCCTGAGCCCCCAACACTCCGGGTCAAACGCTTCTTCACAAGTATTTGCTATAGAATAACTGATAGTAAAGGGTTAAAATTAAAAAAAAAAAAAACACAACCAGATGTGGGAATAATCACTCAACACTGAAATCAAATGGCAAACATCAGGTCTCCCTCTACGGCTTATCTCCAGCCTCAAAGTCAGCAGGCCAAAGCCTGAAATCTAAGGAATCTCAACTATTTCCATAGGAGCCGATATGTTCCGTCTACCTACAACCGGCTAGAATTGGACAACCAAGTATGGGATGAACTATGGGGGTGGACCACCGTTCTCGAGATCGGCACGGATCTCAGTGGTGAGACCCACGCCAATCAGTAAGTTACCTCTATCCTGTGGATAGGGGATAACTTGCAATTGTGGAACAACCCCTTTAAAGGGGTTGCACCAACATGCATAACCCCTCCCATAATGTGGGGCAAATAACTGATCACCCCGGGTCCTGCTCAAAGCACCACTGACAATTGGCCAATTTTGCTATGAGAAGCGCAGCCAGATACAAATTTCCCCTACAGCAGCCACGGGCGGCCATTCACACAAATGGGCATACTGTAATGCCAGGACACAAGAGGGTCCACCAGAACAGGGGCAGCTCTTGGTTCAGCATCCTTGCGGGGGACCATGAGCAGGAGACCTCGCTGTACGACATTCGTATACCCCAATAGGACATATGAACAGGCATTGTACTCTTGGCATGATCCATTTTACATTGAAGGAAGCAATATGGAAAAACCCATAATGTAAATAGAATTGACCTTTGGAGGCCATAGCACTGGTTGACGGTGTCAACCACACGCAAATCAGGTGCAGAGCATGTACTGTATCTCTAGTACCTATTGGGTCCCATTGGGCATCCTGGACTCATATGGCAGGTCTGCAGGACAGAAGAGGACTTCAAAGAATGATATCATCTATGAATCTTGGAGGAGATCATGAGAAGTTCAACAACCCAATCATGTGATGAACCCAGTCCATCTCTTTTGTACGGTATGGTGGACATTGCTCATTCTCCATCATCCATTGGATGGACGGGTATCAGCATTAGACATCTGCCCATCCATGACCGAGTAGAACAATATTTGCACCCATTATCAGATGCATCAGTTGTCCCAATGACTCTACCATCTGCCTTGACCAACATCTGACATCAGATGTTAATTGGAACTGGAGACCATCATCAACCAATATATACAATAAACCGCCGGTACAAACACCAAAATAGCAACTTGTGTGGGCGCCCTTAAAGAATGCAAGAAGACGCCTGCCTGCACACGCACATAGGTTCCTGACGAGATACGTTACGGGTTTCCTCAGCGCTTGTCGTAATTCTCGATGCTATATAAGGACTGAGCGCTTCCCTATCTATTCCGGTCTCCATTGTACCGTATCTTCCTGTTCCAGCACCAGGATGGGCTCCATTTATCTTCCTTAGAAGAAAGCGCTGAGGAATATATTTACGCTTCCTAAAGGAGAGTCATAAATCATTCGGCTGGATATCAAATAGAGATCACAAGAGCGAATACAGAACAACGGAGGAAGATGAAATCCATAAAAACTACGGAATAGCAAACTACCCCCCCACCCCAATAATGACATGGGGGTATAAAGCCCCCAGTATTCTGCAGTGCTGCTCAGTGGAACGTAAAATAAGGCTGCACTGATAACTTTATGATGCCGCAGCGGGCGTGATGAATGGCTATGACAATGGTCATTAGTCTGATGTGTCCGGCAGCGGAGGCTCAGCTGCCTCGATGGCACTTTAAGACGGTCTGACGAACCTGCTCAGACACCTCGATAATCAAATTACAGGCCCATTAGAACTCAATGTCACCTTTAAAGCCAGCAGCTACTGGGGAAACTTTAAAACACACAGGCGTTTTCCAGTAACCGTATTACAGGAAAGACGAGCTGGGGCGAAATATTTGAGGCCGGATGTCAGAGCATACCACATGCCACCCTGTTGGCGTGAGCACAAACATGAAGCATGCATTTCATAAGAGTCCAGTATGACATCCCCGGAGTAGGCTTATAATATTATATGTTATATCGGAGCAGAATAGCTGGTCGGACCTTATACAATCACCGGCGACCTCCAGAGATTTTACACGAAAGACCACCGCTGATCAGTCTTGGTGTATGGCATGGGCATAAAGCTAGCTCTGCATCAGTAGATTTGGAAAAATGCCCGCCTGGCAACAGAGAACCTGACAGCGGGATGAAGACAGAGCGGTGTGACTCTTACAGGCAATTGTCCCCGGCGGAGTTGTGACTATGACCTTAGTAGGGGAGGCTCTTCTGTCATCGAGGAGTACTGCAGAGCTAAGACGGGCAATCACAGCACTTCCCCAGGAGGGTCTGCTCTTGTTCTTGCAGGATGGGACCCCAAGTTGGGCCTTACGATTTGCATCCCCCATGTGGCAGACAGCCCTGTGGATAGCGAACAAACCCCCTCCGCTCCTAGAACATATGGTCCTATGTATCCAACAGGGTGGGAGTGAAAGGATTCCCTCCGAACTGCATAGTGACATGAAATCAAGTCCCGCCGCCCCTCTATTCTATAGCAACCACCGTGAAACACTGTATAAAACCGCACACTGAATAAACGAAGGCTTTCTTACCAGACGTATCCCACAGACTCAGTTCTATCCTCTGGGTGTCAATTTCAAAACTGGCCGTGTAATTCTCAAATACGGTGGGAACGTAATTCTGAACGGGAAAGACAAAAATCAGGTTATCGCTACGGTCGCATGTAAATGGCATAACGTTATCGAACGTGACGCCCGAACTAACTTAAAACAAAATTATATTTAAAAAAAGGGAGGAAAACCGAAAAAAAAAATGAAACATTGGAGCTTTGTAAACTATAATGATACATAATATCGGTAAATGTAAACAGAAAAGTTAAACTTGCAACAATGTATCCACCGAGCTTGGGATCTACGGGCAATGATTACAGTAAGCAAAACCTGTAACTAATATTACCGTGGGAGCTCTGCAGTAATAATATCCCCCTGAGAACAGATGGGGGTGAGAGATTAGTGCTCAATGGGGGCTCGTTAACCCCCGAGTAGCTGGATAAGCCTTGCACAGCGACTTACCTCTGGGAAGGAGTCCTTTGCAAAGACGTGCAATAAAGCGGTCTTCCCGCACTGGCTGTCTCCAACCACCACAATTTTGCATTTCACATTTTGGTTGGGATCCATCATCGATTTGCTAGACAGTTTCTGGCTGCTTCTTCTCTCCTTCATTGAGGTGAACTTATTCCCCTTTGCAGATACAATAGAAGTTGTGCAGAGAAAGAAGGGGCAGCTTGTTCCCAGCAATCCCCTCCAGCTGTTGTATCCTCCCAGCGCAGAGCTGTAATAACACATCCAATAGAGAGGTGACTGAGCTTTGTTTCACTACTCCTGGCTGCTTTTCTGTGTCCAGCCTCCTGCACTATCCTTATGTCACAGATCCTCCCTCTTCCATTGTAGGAAGCCCATGCTGCAGCCTCCTCTGCTGCTTGTGTCCAGTGCGCCATCTAGTGGCTGAAATCACTGGATTCTGGCTGCTGCAATCATTTCTCCTGGATGGTTTATTTTCTTGCAGCTCTTGCTAAATTGCATTGAGCTTTACTGCAATGGGCGAGAGAATAAACCAAAAGGAGTAGAAATCGATGAAAGAGAGTGGAGCATGGAGTGGTTATAGTAACGCTCCGGGAACAATGCAGCCTGGGAGGGAGATTTCATGTAACAGTTGAAATAGGGGGCAATTTATCCAAAGCGGATACCATCTTTCTCCCTCGTCAGATGTGGCTTAGAGCCCAACCTTGTGTAGGAGTGGGAAAGTAAATTGTGCCGGCCTTAGGTTAGACGGAATTTATTTTTTGCGTTCCCCTAGTCATAAAAACAATATATTGCAGTCTGCCTGTATTTCGCTTGTCCAGAAAGCAGCGAGAGAGCAGCATACCCACACCAGAACAATTCAAGGAATGAATGCTGCACCAGAACCAAGCCCAGACATAGATACAATACCAGAACCAGGTTCATAACATAGATACAGCACTGGAACCAAGCTCAGTGCATAAATACAGCAACAGAACCGAGTTCATAACATAAATACAATTCTATCTAAATACTCTTGCCGAGGCCTAGTGGCTTGTTGACACATCACTTGGCACTTAGTTCCGCTTGCCTGCGTGCCGCATCTGTTGGGCTATTGATGGCGCAGACAAGGAAGAGACCCTTAGTTGGAATAGGTTAGTGCAAGTGGTTATATTGTTCCTATCAGGGGATCTGTGCACAAAAGAGACACTACTGCTGTGTAGGGGGCACAAAGGCATTGCTTAGTAGGGTGAATAAAAAGAGGCCTATTACTGTGTGGAAACCCTAAAAGCAACACTATTAATGTACATGGACTGAGGGGCGCTATTGCACAAAGAGACATTACTAATGTGTGGGTGCATAAATGGGGTACTGTTGTATCTTGTCTCCACCAGAAGAATGGGTGGAGACAAGATGCATGCACACAACTTGATTGGCTGTGCTCACCGCTTTCCCTTGTTCCCTTAAGGCTTCTGCACAGTCAGTGTCCTCGCTGGCTTCACATATTGCAAGAATTATGCACGGCCAGCGAGGAGACTGACAGTGGGTGATCGTCTGCGCCAGAGCAGGGCCCAAAGAAAGCAGAGTGTCAGGGGCCAGCGATACTCCGCTGCTCTCCCTCTTTCCCTGCACGGATCCTGCTCTGTCAGTTTCCTCGCTGCATCACATATTGCAAGCATTATGCGACAGCGGTGAGGAGAGAGACAGTGGGTAACCAAATTCGGCGGACCAGGGACGGGAGACGGCAGAGCGCCAGTGGCAGTGACAGCAGGGGTGGAAATAAAAGGCGCCGACGCCAGCAGGGAAGAAGCTCTGTAGCCACTGCAGAGCTACAAGCCCACAGCGTCAGGGGTTTGACAGTGGGGGTGGGGAATGACAGGGCCGACACTGGCAGGGGAGAAGATCTCCGGGCACTGCGGAGCTACGAGCCCACAGCGGTGCTGCCTTCAGGGTGTTTGCTGCCCTGGGAGCTTGACAGCAGGGGAATGTAGTGGAGGGGGGAGGGGAACAGACACCACCAAAATAGGAAGAGCTGATTATCCGGTCCAGCCAATCAAGTTGTGGGCGTTGGTTGTGGGCGTGCATCTTGTCTCCACCCATTCTTCTGGTAGAGACAAGGTACAACAGTACCCATAATGGGAAGTATTGCTGTGTAGAGGTCATAAGAGCTGCATTATTTCTGAGTTTGAGCTTAAAGAGAGCATTGTTAGTGTGTGGGGTTTGATAAAAAAAAGAGACCGTACTGCTGTGTGTGTTGGGGGCACAAAGAAAGGCACTACTGCGTAGGGGGTATTCTCACTGAGTGAGGGGACAAAGGGGGAACTACTTCTGAGTGAGGATCTAAATGGGGATATCCTCCTGTGGGGGCACTAAAAGTGCAACTATTAGTGTCTAAGACCTAAAGTTGGCATAATTACTACATGTAGAGCATTAAAAACTGTACTTACTCCACGGGGCCTATAGGGGACACACAAAGGGCCAGTATTACTATGTGCGGCACAAAATGGCAACTATTATTATCTGGAGATCTATGACCGTGGTGCAAGTGTTAAAAAACTGTACTTACTGTTTGAGGTCTATACGAAGCAGAAAAGGAGCCACTATTACATTGTGTGGCACAAAGGGGCCACTGTTACAATCTATCACATATATGGGAAAGCGCTATCGATGGGATGTTTGAGTAGAGGGTTGGGTGGGTGCTGGAAGAGTCAGGAGTTAAAGATCTCTGGATGTTCTGCAGAGACAAGTTGTGGCCAGGAGAAGTCATGATGGAGATCCAGGTCGGATAGAGATTAAAAGCCAGACCCTGTGATGACCTGATGGGCACATAGAGAAGGGCCAATGTCGGAAGTTGGGCTTCTAACGCCACAGGTCTGGGTAAGAGGTTTGCCCCTTTAATATCACTTAGTTTTTTTTAACCAGAGGAGTCTTGTCATTGGTTATGATAGCTCAGACTTCTGCATTTTGTCTATGAGGTTCCAGACCACCACGTTATCCACTGCCAAAAAAAATGTTTGATTACCAGAGTTTTGGGATTATCAGAATTATAAAAATATTTAGTCCCCAGCAAAAACGGACAATCATTGCAACTCCCTGCGAGTCAGAAATCATCAGATACAAAAATCAATCGTCAGCCTCATCCTAAATACAATTAAACAGAACATCGATACGCACAAATGAAGAAGACCGAGTCGGGTTTAGAGGCATCGATTGAACATTCATTTCTCCTATGACATTTTAGTTTTATTAACGATTAAAAGAAGCCCTCAAGGAAGCGCTAAGACAACCATTAGAGTGCTTAATGTTCCAGACCACCTTAAGTGCTGCCATACCACCTTAAAACCAAAACAATCTCCAGTTCTTGAGTTGATTCCTCTTGTCAAGATGTTCAACATTTATTCAGATAGTAACTATTTACCATGTAAAAAACAGTCATCTGTACCCTATTAGTCCTGTTCAAGAGGTGGGGCTTATTCTAATTTACATAAAGTGGTATATTAGGGTGCTCCTGGGTGGAACGGGGCGGGACTTATAAAGCTCTTGTTACTCACTACTTCTGGAAAGCTGGGTGGACAGGATGCAACTTTAATCCCTAGCTTATTGTTTGAGCAGCGTTATCTAGGCCAGAGGTATAGCAAGGCTTTCCTTCACCCTTGGCACCATGGCAAAGAATCAGTTTAACCTCCTTGCCCCGAAATTTAAAGGGGTTGCCCACTATCAGCAGTTTGCCTACAGGAAGCAGACATCTCCATAAATGGTGCAGTGGCCCAGGTTGGTACTGCAGGCTGAGTTGAAGTGAATAGGACTCAGCCAGCAGTACCAACCTGGGCCACTGTGCAGTGTATGGTGCTGTCTGCTTCCTGCTGCACAACAGCTAGAAGTGAGACTAAAGGGTTAACCGCATTGCTGTCACATGGGTGTATTTGCACATGCAATATGCAGTGAATAGAACACATTAATAAAAATGGGTTAGTTCAAAAAAACATTTTCTTTTTGCACGTTTCGGTTGTGCAAAAAGAAAACCAACGCAGCGTGCTCTACTTTCCTGCGCACCAAGAGTCCCCGTAGAGGTCAAAATGCACTGAAGGATGAGTGAAACCCCACATAACGGATCTGGAACTCATTAGACTAATTAGCCATTTCAATCGGTGAGTTTTTTCCCCTCTGCAGGAATGAACACGCCCCTACATGCGGAAAAATGCTGCAAAATACGCCGATGCGCGCTCAAAAACGCTAAACCCTTTCTGCCTTCTCCTCGGGGGTCCTTGATGAGGATCAGTGCAGGAGTGCATCTGCACCCGATGTGTTTGGCGATCGGGTGCAGATCCACTCCTGCACTGCAGTGTCGGGCCTGTCCCAACATCGGAGCTGTGGAGGGAAATTATGAGGTCGGGGCAGGCCCGACATTGGACTGGAAAGGGTTAATGGTCAATTTTAGGGCGGCTTCAAACGAGCATCTTACAAACGTGCGCTCCCTCCTTCAAAGCGTTTTTGAGCAGATGAGTATTTTGCAGTACTGAGCGTATTCGCGCGGGCGCCGCTAGTTCACATGGTTTATATGCCTATTAAGTGAAACAAGCTGCCAGTGCAGGGTTTTGCGCACGCCTGCTCGTACACGCGTGCGCCGACCTCTATGGGGCATTGTGGTGAGTGAAAGCCCAAAAAATAGAGCAGGTCCTAATTATTTGCGCCCGCAAGAATCGCCTGCGCAAAAAGAGAATGAACACTGAAATCAATGGATATCACTCTCCGTTCTAAAACACGGCCGTCCAAAATACAAGCGTTTTTGTGCACGTTTTCGCCAACGCAAAATTCGTCACGCAAACCGCAGATAATACAAGCCACTGATTTCAAAGGGTTCCCTCGCATGCTGCGTTTTTGCGCTCAATTTTCGCACACGAATACAGATACAAGATGCAATATTTTTGCGCGCACCAAGGCTCCCCGTCCGCATGAAATCGCAAACTGAACTGCGTGATGTTTGCGGGCATTAATCTAACTAGGCTGCCCAGACGCTCCAATCACGCCGCAGGTGTGCCCCGCGCCGATATAAGCGGGCAGCGTAGCAAAGTACAGTGAACAGCACGGCTGTGCACACAAAAGCGCATTTTAGCGCTCCGCACACAGCGCAATTACGTCACGCTCTCACGAGTGTATACACGCCTGTGCTCGTCCGCAGCAGCCCCCAGTCTGTGGCACATGCTGTGAATTATGTCTGAATTCCCATAATGCAAATCAATGGCGGTTAAGCCGTCCGTATTTTGTGCGCAGTACGGAGCGCAAATACGCCCGTGTGAATGAGCCGTAATAAATGACCCTCCGGAGGTAACGATAATGCTGAGTTTGACCCCGGTGCAGAAGTTCCAGAGTCCGGGAAGGCCTCACACCTACCCTGCAGACTGTAGACAACCTCCAGGGTGAAGGACCCCGTGTCATGTGACCTGGATGTCTCCACAGGTCCTTCTGCAGTGATGGTAGAGGGATATTGCCGGGCTGCCCTATCAGTGCACTGCCATGTTATGGGGATTCCCCTCTTGGCCTTTCATAGCAGAGCTGGGAATCCGCTGCCATATGGTTAACGGCCGCCCGGCCTACGGAAACAGTCGAATGCTTCAGCGCTGATTGAAGTGAGGGGGTTCTACGGAAGGAGCGTAACACGGCAGGCGCCGCCGTCTCCATCGCTCTCGTTCACGGGAGCTACAGGTGCCGCGCTGCACTGAAGCGCTCGGAGGGACGGGTGTCCCCATCTTGGCCGTGAGCAGCTGTGGCGGAAAAACCCCTTGAAGGCCTGCTTCACACGGACGATAGAATTGCGCAATGCGGGAGGGGGTAGAAATGCAGAACTCTGAGACCAATGATTTTTAATGGTTTCCTTCACATTTGCGATGTTTTCACTCATGCGAGAAAAAAAAATTGCGCCATTCCCTATCTTTCTGCGATTTTTTTTCTTAATTTTTTTATTATCTCCTACGTTTCCCTTTTTATCACATCGCAAAACGCGAACTTGCGATTTTCATGCGGGGCGTTTTTAACATTAGAAAGTCCAATCGACTTCCGTGCTAAAAAAATCGCAGCAAAATCCAGCGAGAAAATCGCAAGCGGCGGCCATGTTTTTGCAAGAAAAAGCAGCGCTGGCGCTCCAAAAACTGCAGGAAAATATATGCGATTTTGCCGGGTTATCGCGATCGCCCATGTGAAACTAGAGCAAGATGCCAGCTGCTACTGCCGCCGCAGGGCCGCTCCGCCCCTAATTGCCGTTTACGCTTGCGGAATCCACCTGTTCTCAATAAAGGGGTCAATTCTGTCCCAAAATCCGCATTAAAAACAGCATCAATTGGGGGTCGATGTAGACTGTCCGCTGCGGATCTGCTGAAGAACATTGCCCGGAGCAGCCAATCACAGCGCAGCTTTCATTTCCTGAACTGCTTTAAATGAAAGCTGTGCTGTGATTGGTTGCTATAGGCAACATGTGGGTGTAGTAAAATAAAGCTGCGTTGTGATTGGTTGCTGCGGGCACGTTATAGCTGTTTTCCCCCGCAGCGGTTCTCTCCGCCTGCCTGCGGCCTCTTCCTTACTGACCCCCATATTGTCACATGACCCTTGTACGCCGTTTCCTCTGATTTGGACATGGCGGCCGTGTAACATAATGAAACACCAGAGCGCGGATTATTCTAATATTACATATCACGTAATCCGTCCGCTCTCCACAGAATAGATGTAATATATGTATCCCCGGCAGCACAGATGAGCCGCGCTGATATGGCCTCCGCTGCTCGGCCTTGGGGCTTAGTGCCTTGTGGTTGCCATGGCGATGGCTGTAACGGAGCCGTGAAGAGAGATGACATTTTCTGTCTTGGCTTCCATCCCAGGTCATCAGTTTCTGCTCCTGACTGGGGGGGAGCGGTGAGGTGACGGTGTGGCGGGCGCACCTACTTCAGGCGGCGTGTTCGGTTAATTAGGTGTAACCGCAGGACTTCACGACGTTCGCGTTAGACCGCGGGGGACGTGCAAAAACATCGGGCACTTAAGGCCCATTCGCTCGGGTGGACCGAGGACCGCGCTCTTTAAGGCCCATTCGCACGGGCGTATTTCCTGTCCGTATTGTTTACGGACAGCGTACACCACCATTATCTCCACGGGTGTACTCAGAGATGCGTTTTATAGGGTTCCTGCAGATTAGCGCAGGCGCAAAACCGTTAGCTCCCGCGCAACGTATTTTCACAGTATAGGAGGCTTTTTTGAGGGCGTTTGCGGAAATCTTGTTCGCATATGCGCAGGCACGGCTTGCTGTGCGAGGGAATAAATGCTGTTCAAGCCGCTGTTCGCGGTATGCGCAGTGTTTTGCGCTCATCCCTGCGTACATTTGCGCTCGCTGTAGGGACCTTTGGTGAACAAATGCGCACAAAAATAGAGCGTCTCACGTTTTTTTTAACAATGGGTTGTATTCTCTGCGTATTGCGAGCGCTGATTTTGCCGCACAAACACGCCGTGCGACTCCGCCCTTATGCATGTACATAAATAGTCGCAGCAAGCGTCTTCCGATGATCGATGCGCGGATACGCTCGCTGCGGCGCAATGTGAACGAGGTTGGTTTAGCGCAAAGTGTGGAGAATAACACCTACGGATGTCAACGGATTCATTCACATTGCGGTTGTCGCAGGCGCAAAAAAAATTCAACCTGCTCTATTCTGTGCGTATTTGCGCACCAAAGAGCGCCAGAGAGATCTATGGGAGGTGCGCGAACACCTGCGTTAGGATAATTGGCCACGTAGCTCAGGATGGGGGATTCCCCCACCCTTGTGAACGGGCACAAATACGCACAGTATTTACGTAGGCGCGTTCGCAAAATACACTTGTTCTCTGTGCAAAAAAATTGCGCAGGAGCGAGCGTATTGCGAAACACCTCGTCAGAGGAAGCCCTAACAGCAAAAATCAATGTACTTTCATGGACTCCATTCACCGCGGTGAAATTACGTTCGTGTGAGCCGCCCTGGCACGCGTAAAAAATGCCAAACATCTAGGTTTGTGTGAAAGGGCCGTAAAAGTAGCGTTCCGAGCGTTACTGTCCGACTGCGTCAGTGAGCCGCCCTCCTTTTCTGGAGTTGTGAGCCGGATCTGCGCTGGAGATGATGAACGGGGCGAACAGCGCAGACGTGAATGTGGCCACTGCGGTTTCCACCATCACCCACTAAAGCGGAACGCGCCCGCGTTTATTGTTGGGGGGGTGCGGCTGTTTGTGATGATTGAGAGGCCTGTCACACGGGACGGAATTGTCCGCAGGACGCAGCGCTGATGCAGATTTTGTTGCACAGGGCTGAAAACGCAGCACCTTCCAACACTGCGCTTTGACAGCGATGCATGTTCTATTTTTGGCCGTTTTCAGCCCTGCGTCGCCCATTGAAATGAATGGGCAGCGGTTTTAGCACTGCTGAAAACGTGGCAACACTTGGTGCCGCGTTTTTGGCAGCGTTAACCGCTCGCCGATTTTCGGGGTGAGGGCTTGCAATAGAAGCCCCACCCCGAAAATCAGTCCCAGCTAGGTAGAGAAAGAAAAGAAAGTCATACTCACCTAGCCGCTGCAGTCCGGGTCGCGGCCGCTGGTGTCTGACGCTGATCCGGGCTTCCCCTGCATTCACAGGTCTATTGCCATAGGCCAGGTTTGAGAACCCAGGCTCCGGCAATAGAGTGCTGTGATTGGTTATCGGCATGCTCGATGTCCAATCACAGCCCTTCATTGACTGTCTCAGCCAATCAGCGACGGCAAGCTCTGATTGGCTGAGACAGTCAATGAAGGGCTGTGATTGGGCATCGAGCAAGCATTGACAACCAATCACAGCACTCTACTGCTGGAGGCCAGGTTCGCCTCCGGCAATAGACTTGGGAGTGCCGAGGAAGCCCGGATCAGCGGCAGAGTCCAGCGGCCGCGACCCGGACTGCAGCGGCCAGGTGAGTATTTACTTTTTTTTTTCTTTTCAGCATTCTTGGCTGCGTTTTCATCCGAGCTGAAAACGCAGCCAAAATGCTGGTATAAAGTATGCCAGCGCTGCTGAAACGGGGTGGAATCTGCAGTAGCTGCGTTTCTGCAAACGCCCTGCGTGAGGGAGGCCTAAATCTGCAGCAGGAAGCTTTTACGCTGTGGAATTTAATCTTGCGATTTTGAAGTAAAGACGCGCAAATTTTAAAAGTTGCGGAATTCAAGTCCCAAGGGGAAACATTGTGACGCGGTCCGCAGGGACTGATTCCGTCCCGGATGAACGGTCCCCGAGGGGATTCTATTCCCCAGATGCATATTAGGTGAAGCAGCACAAAACAATATCCCTATTCACGTACTGATGCAGCAGCGCCAAACTCGGCGTATTACATCTGTTTGTTTAAGGCGCAGAATGTTCGTTTGGCGCTTACGTTATTTCTGTAGCCCATTGTTGTCTACTGACATTTAAGTCGGAATGACCTCTACACAAGCAAGGAGCCGCCCCCCTAGAGAGACCGGCGCAGCTTCATGACCGTAACCCCTTCACCCTAATGGTCATCCGGCCGCAGGGTTTGTACCGCGCGGTTCGGGAGCCGATCCCGCTCCATACATGGCGGTGACGGATGTCTTGGATCGCTTACACCGGCGGCAGCAGCAGCGATCGGCGCTCACATGGATTGCAGCTGTAACAGAAAGTGAGTCACCTAATCTTAGTGATACCAGCAGGTTAGGTGGGCTTCACACGGGGCAGATTTGCCGCAGAATTTCCGCGTGGACCCTCTGCACGGAAAATCTGCGGTATTTTGAAAATCTCATCCTCAACTGGCGGAAATAATCCGCACAAAACTCACGCGGAAATCGATTTGCGGTGCGGAATTCAATTCCGAAAAATGTTAATTGTAGCGCCGTTTCCGATGCGGAATTCACGTGTCCTCGATGAGGGGGTGAAATTCCGCACGAGTCAGTACGAGTTTGGAGGCAGGCTGCCCGCGGGTGATCTGCCTCAGGATGCCCACTACGAACAGTCCCGTGTGAGCGCAGCCTTGAGGCTTATTCACACGACCCTATTTACGCAGGCTGTCAGCTGAAGTGCGCAAACGTGCGCAAAACATGAGATCCCATTGGGTTCATTCAGAGGAATGATTTGTGGCTGTAGAAAAAACCGCGCCTGGAAAAATAGGCCGTACGCGACCGTGTTATTTTACACGCCGCGTGAAATGATGGGTCTTGCCGTATCTTGTGCCAAAGTACGCAGCTCACATAGACTTCTATGGAAACTGGAAAGAAGGGAGGAGGAGGGAGTCACCTGCGTACGGCGCTGGGAAAGAGCACCGCTCGCCCTAATGAAGCACTAATTGGCATTCCAAGCATTGTATAGCATTTATGCAGCAGCGCCCCCAGTGGGAGTGACAAGGAATACGCGAATGAAGATCGGGTCAAATATGAATTCATGCAAATAAACGCGGCGTGCAGACGAACGTAAAAACGGTCGTGTGAAGGAGGCCTCACAGTTATGTGCGCCGCTACGGTGACTCCATAGATCCCTTTATCCACCATCCTGCGGGGCTTCTGGTACTTTCTGGGTGAGGGGGGGGAGCTGAGGTTGGAGACGTCTTCTGATGACGAGGATCTTGTTTTGCGCTGGTTGCCGTCGCGTAGATTTGGTCGTCACTTGAGACGGCGGAGGATGTTCCTAGAAGGAGGAGTCGGCGGTCCGGGCCTCATCCTCTGGTGTCGCCGCGTGCCGCCTCTGATCTATTAAAGGATGAGCATCTTCACTCGGTTGAGCTTCCAAAGTGGGATGATCCTAAACAATATCCAAAATGGCTGCCGCGCCTTCCCCGCACTTAGCTGCAAACTTTATAGCGCCCTGACAAGTGGCTGCGTAATTACGTCGTTTTCCATGCATTTTTGTACGTTCGTTTGTGCGCAAATATGCACAAAAATAGAGCACGTCGCATACTTTTTTGCCTGATGAAAATGCGCATGCGAAAACGAGTATTGCGAGCGACTCCATTAAAACCAACGGGTTCTACGGTCTGCGGATTGTGCAAGCAATTCTGTCTGTCTGCCGGAGTCCTCGGGGCGGAGACACGTGCAGCGCGGGGTATAGGCACACGAACAAGGTTTGAAGAGCAATGAGCCTATTGACCCGTATCTGCGAATATTACTGTAATTTTTGCGTGTGCAGCGCCATTTCACACGTGCGTGACACTCCCTTTCCGTGGAATTTAATGACTATTTAAAGCCTAATAAGGTCCAGCTGCCTTCTTTTCCTGCATTTTGCGCAGTGACGCACCCTTCCTCCTGCGTAATTTTGCACCTCCCATAGACTTTTATGGCAGTTTCACTGCGCAAAACGCACGTACGTAGAGCAGGGCCTTTTTTTTTTTATTGCGCTTATGAGAACGAACTCAGTATCTGCACAAACGCGGCGTGTGAAGCGGCTCTCAGACCTGCGGACGTTGGTGTATAACTCTGCGGATCAGTCTGCGCCGTGTCGCGAGTGAAGGCCCGTACAATGTGCGCTACGAGCGAGTGAAGGCCCGTACAATGTGCGCTACGAGGAGAGCTGGTTTTGCTTGGATCAGATCCTAGTAGTCAGGAACTGAGTCACCGGCTAATTTCCACACAGCGAGGAGAGCGACGACCTCATTACCATACGGAAAACCGGAATGTTAGTGGATACAAATGGAGTTATTTTGTGAATGGGCTTAACTGCCCTCAGCCCATCGCACTCCTCACGCCTGCACATTCCTGAGCCGCTCGCTCCACCCGCTGACACAGACTTTCATGAGCGCTTCTAGAGAGAGTGCAAATACCCGCTAATAAACTTTTATAGCCGGTGACGCGGCGGTAAGTGAGACTATCGGTAGCGCTGGCACAATGAGGGGAGCGGCGCTCGCCGCGTAATTACCGCTATTTATATTACTGATAGATCCTTACTGAAAGACAAGATGGAA
This sequence comes from Eleutherodactylus coqui, assembly GCF_035609145.1. Classification (NCBI taxonomy): domain Eukaryota; kingdom Metazoa; phylum Chordata; class Amphibia; order Anura; family Eleutherodactylidae; genus Eleutherodactylus; species Eleutherodactylus coqui. Next base: position 17,113,662 of record NC_089844.1, read on the forward strand.
ATGAGATGCAGAACCTCTTATTTAGGATCAGGTGATCTGCGGAATAATTAGCAGCGTCTGCATTCTAGAAGCAGCTAATGTGTTCTCATCATGCCCTCTTAAAGGGGCACTGCACGCAAAACCGATACGCTATGCTGTGCCTAGAGGGGTTTCATCTATGGGGTTCTTCGTAGTCCGGTGTCATTCGCCACCCTGTCGGACCTTGCACGAGGCATAACACAGTATATCAGTTGTGCCTGAACTGTTCCTAAAAAGGATAGGGCTGGAATGTGGGGAGGGCAAGGCCCCCTAAAAATGGAAGCCCGTCATGACACGTGGGGGGGGGGGGGGTAGCCGTAGTTAAAGTATTCTGCGGAGTATGGGGTTAAATTTTTCAGTTGCGGGGGGAATTTTCTAGAATTAAGGGGATAGCAGCGGGGACTGGTGGATAAAGAAGGGGGTGGGGGAATATTTAAAGGGGTTGTCCCGCGCCGAAACGGGTTTTTTTTTTTTTTTTAACCCCCCCCCCCCGTTCGGCGCGAGACAACCCCGATGCAGGGGTTAAAAAAACAACCCGCACAGCGCTTACCTGAATCCCGGCGGTCCGGCGTCTTCATACTCACCTGCTGAAGATGGCCGCCGGGATCCTCTGTCTCCATGGACCGCAGGGCTTCTGTGCGGTCCATTGCCGATTCCAGCCTCCTGATTGGCTGGAATCGGCACGTGACGGGGCGGAGCTACACGGAGCCCCATTCAGAAAAGAAGAAGACCCGGACTGCGCAAGCGCGGCTAATTTGGCCATCGGAGGGCGAAAATTAGTCGGCACCATGGAGACGAGGACGCCAGCAACGGAGCAGGTAAGTATAAAACTTTTTATAACTTCTGTATGGCTCATAATTAATGCACAATGTACATTACAAAGTGCATTATTATGGCCATACAGAAGTGTATAGACCCACTTGCTGCCGCGGGACAACCCCTTTAAGGAAGGGGGGAGTGGCAGCGCCATCTTTTGCAGGGAACACGAGAGAGTCCCGCCCGCCTGAGAGTTTGGAGTGGAATTGTGGGAATATTCTGTTTTGTCATGGCAGCTTCGCGGGTGGGGGGTCCTTGGAGTCGGTGGAAATTGTGTGGGGGGAATCCCTCCGTGTTAAATTTTATGTGATCTGGTGCAGGTGACTTGGCTGGTGAGGGGGCGGCAGTAGACTCCCTCTGGCTATAAGTCGCAATAGTTGTTGCCACCCTTTGGGCGGCGTGTTGGCCCCTGAGCCTGTCGGTCTGGTGGGGGGCAGTTCTTTCGGTTCCTGTTATGGTTGCACCAGATTTTCGTGACTCCAAGGACTCCCCTTCGTTTGTTGGTCATTTTATGTACTGTTTTGTTAATAAACTGGCTGCTGTGGCCATTTTAGCCAAAGAAGAAGGAGTGGCATCTTTATTGGTGAAAAGGGGGGTGGTGGGCTACAGCGGACCCCGCGTCAAGGGGTATTCCCATCATAGGCATCTACTGCGCAGCCACCTCTGAGACCCAAACTGACATGTGATGTGATGAAATGATACTAGTAGAGTGTCACCCATCTTTGAGTGTCAATCTAAGGAAGGAAGGAAGCAAGGAAGATCTTATTGTCTCCCTGCCCCTCCAATACACATCTCCAAGACTTGCTGACTGCGAGTTCCCTCCACTGGATGGGGCAAAGAAAAAATGAATAACAGGGATTATGGATTATTTGAAGGTCCCGGCTCAACAGCAATTATATTTTCGAAACCATGAGTGTACCACAGATGCCGTCTATTCACTCCCGTCGCTCTGCGATGCCCGTCCCATGCATTCGTATACCCGCATAGCTCATCATCTGTGGCACATCATGTTTAGTATCCACTTATAGGTAAACTCCTGATATGAAATATAGCTCCCCTATTGGACGGCCTCCTGGGGAAACAAGGCTGAATGGTTGCATCCGTAAGATTTACCCATCTACTCAGCCAGCCTTCAGTGATGTCATGGGGGGGGGGCAGTGGAGGTGGGACCCCCATGGACTATAAAACTACAGGAGGAACTTCCCCTCATTGTCAGACCCAGAAGTTGCACCTAAATGCAGGACTGTCGCCCCGTTCCGCACGTTCCTCGCCGCCAGGACTATTCATAGACTGCTGTTTTCTCTATTGTGTTCCTTTTTATTTTCGGGGGTATTGTATTTGTAGCTCCTCCCCCTTCTGTAAATATCTTCTTTTGTATGTTTTTTTCTAAGCACTGCTGACAATTTTTTGAATAAAACTTTAAACTTTATTAGTCAGTTTCCTTCAACACTTTAGGTATATTAATTATGTGTCGTCTTGTGGAAACCAAAGTGGCTGATCTACCTGTCAGAAGTGGTCAGTGGTAGCAGCGACGTGTGTTGGGGCACCCTAGCCCGTACATGGTGGGATTTGGGCACCATCTTGCATGAGTGCTGGTGATAAGTCGACTAAAGGGGTATTCCAGGCATTTACAACGGATCCTGATTCTATCCTCTAGACAGGTCATCAGTAGTTCATCAACTGGAATTTGCCACTCGGGATCCCCTTGATCAGCTGATCATCCAGCCTGCTGTCAGCAATAGTTTGGAATGTTAGTAGTCGCTCAGATCACTGGATTTTCCCATCAATTGTGGATTCACACTGAATCTGAGGGGTCATGGGGAGAATGTCCGTACAGGGAAGCACCAATCAGGAGAGGGCCGAGAGCTCTAATAAAGGGCTGGTGTCTCTAATAAAGTGCCCATTCCTTCTATTGACTTTCATGGTTGAATACATTGACATATGATGACGGCAATGAAGCAGAACCGGTTCCAACATTCCAGCTTCTTGTGACTCATCAGGTAAAGTCACCGGTTGGGCTGTAACCCCGCGCGGCCGGCCCCCGCCTCAGCAGCACTTATTAAATTACAGTTTTAGTTCCTATTTCCATATCTGTTGTTGCCGACACAAAGCGGAGCGCAGCGGCAGGTGGAACATTCATTTAAGAATTTTACTCGTTAAATAGCAATTCAGCATGGAGGAGTCATTTATGTTAAATGGGGCTCTTTAGAGCGCCCCTCGCCTACGTGCAGGAGGCTTTTAGTCCTGAAGACGAATGTAAAACCCTTAAGCATAATTTTATATTATTGGGGATGTTAAAAATATGTAATTTTACATCTACTCTAAACAGGCTGACATTCTCCAGCAGACCAATTACGGCATGCGGTAAAAAACACATTTCACGCTGTAGTTTTCTGGGACTGTGATGTCGGTGCCCCATCCTTAGGCTGGGCAACTAATAGCTGATCCCGACAACCCTGCTGATCAGCTGAATGGAGGGCACCGCGGCGCCCCCGCCCCGCGCTTGTCTTGAGGAGTGAAGGTCCGATCCCACAGAGGATCTACTGTAGCTCAGATTGCTGAAAAGGTTACTGCTAGTGATGATAGAAAGTTGTCAGATTACACCGGGCATCACTGTTCGCTGGGCATGGGGCTTAGAGTTGCCCCCTCTGGCGCCAAGGCAAAAGGGAGCATGTGGTTAGGGGCATGGCTTATCACAACGTATATTTAACCTCCATTATTCCAGTTTCAGGTAGTAATAGTGCCCCATTTAGTGGCCCTAGTAGTAATAGGGTCACCCTTACTGGCCTCTGTAGTATTAGCACCCGCTTTAGTCACCCCAATAGTAATAGGGCCCCATAGTGGCCCTTGTAGTATTAGTGTACCCTGTACTATTAGTGCCTCCTTTAGTGGCCCCAGTAGTAATAGCACCCTCTTTAGTAATATGGCCCCCTTAGTGGCTCCAGCAGTATAAGTGCCCCCTTTAGTCGCGCCTTTATTATTACTGCCTTCTTTAGTGGCCACAGTAATATTAGTGCCTGCCTCTTGGCCCCAATAATATTACTCCCCCTTTAGTAGCCCAGCAGTAATAGTGCCCCCATTAGTGGCCCCAATCAAACTACTAACGACCACTTGTCAGTTAGTATGTGAGTGCTTCTGATGCTCCGCCCATGGTGACATCATCGCTCCCCCTGGTGACATCATCGAAGGTCCTACAACATATATAAAACACAGAGCCTGACCAACAGAACAACACAGTTAGGGCTCTTGGAAGGGGAGGACAAAAATAACAAAATGAGAATACAACTAAGTGTTATTATCTCAGACACAACTCAGCGGTCCTGACAGAAGACACCGACCGATCGTCATTGGAAGGAGCCATTGTGCAGTTTTGTAGAAAGTACTGGATACTGCATAAACCGACAGCAGCTACTACCAGGACCTGTGATGACATCACCGTCATGTGATCACCTGTGTAGAGGGAGTCAGGGATCACATGACCAGGTGCTCATCACTGTATTTAAAAGTCTGGTGATATGTGGAAATCAGGATGGATATGGATGTAGCAGAGCTGTATGTGTGTGAACCAGGATGTAGCAAAGCTGTGTGTAATGTGTGGGAATAAAGTTGTATGTAGTAGAGCTGTGTGTGATGTGTGGAGATCATAATGGATGTATCATGTAGCAGTGCTGTGTGTGTGAATCAGGATGTAGCAGAGCTGTATGTGTCATGTGCTGTGTGGGGTCAGTATGGATGTAGCAGAGCTGTGTGTGTAATGTGTGGGGTCAAAATGGATGTAGTAGAGCTATGTGTGTAATGTGCTGTGTGTGTAATGTGTAGGGTCAGGATCAATGTAGTAGAGCTGTGTTTGCAATGTCTGTGTCTGTGTGTGTGATGTGTGGGATCAGCATGCATGTAGCAGATCTGTGTGTATAATGTGTGTGAATCAAGATTGATGTAGTAGAGCTGTGTGTGTAATGTGTGGAAATAAGGATGGATGTAGTAGAGCTGTGTGCGTAATGTGTGGGGATCAAGATGGATGTAGCAAAGCAGTATGTGTGGGGATCATAATGGATGTACCATGTAGCACAGCTGTGTGGAGCATTGCGCCACCATAAACACTAGTACTATAATATCCTAATATACAATTACTAGTAGTAATTGAGCCACCAAGTGCGTTTCCCATCCCTGAACCTTCGGCTGGGCAGCAACCATATCATCAACTTCTATAAGGCTAACTTCACACAGGCAAGTGCAATATCGGGCTGTGAATCACAAAACTGCCTCGCATCACTTCGTTGAAGGATCGTGGAGTTTCTCCTATTGTTTTCAATGGGAAAACCTCGCATCATGTGCACCTAGCACGTGGTGCGATGCTGCCGCCGGCCTCATTGAGAACAATGGGCGATGCGAAGGCACGCCAAAAGACAGGATGAATCACGTTTTATTTTGCATCATTCAGATGACCGGATGCGTTACTTACCGGGGGAAGAGATGGCACCAGGGTGCAGTATGGGAAGAAGATAAGGTGGAGGAGGAAGCTGCAGTGTGATATTCGGGCAATGTTCTGATGGGTATTTGGATCCAGGTATAATGGCAGATGTCTCGATGGCTTTAGCCGGTGGCTCATGGATCTGTAGGACCAGTTGCAGCTTAAGCAGCTCCACAAATCTTATAGGAGCAACTCCCAGTTGCCGTTCTCCGCACTGACTCCACCTCCACTCTCTGTAGCGCCCAAAATCCCTCTATGCCCTCCTCCTCTGTTCCCATCCCTTCTTATTGGCACAGCAACCATTAATCAATAAACACAGTGTAAATCACTTTAAACACCCCCCATCACACACATGTAACATGTATGCTGTTGCATAGAGCAGTCTTCAACCTCTCCTGTGCCTATTATTGTGCCTTTACTGGCCATACATACTAGATGTATGTTGTCCAAGCCTGTTGATTTTAATGGCAGTGCAGTGCCTGAGTGTGTCGCACCAAGGTGGGGGAGACCACGGGGATTGCTAGATGGAGGTCACGGGTGGCTCTGCAATCTCTCCCGACAATGGCGGAAAAGGTGCCCCACTCAGTCGCAGCACAGTGGCACAAATAACAGGTATATTTCCTTCTATAATGAACGGTGGTTTGTCATGTGACGCCAGCACTTTATCTGGGACTGTAAGAGTCAATGGCGGGAAATAACTTGACAGGAGTCCTGGTAGCTTTTGAATAGTAAACAGGAAGTGCACAGTTTACTAAAGCTCTTAAATTAATAACAGAGTATAACAATGACAGTCTTGAGCAGAGCAATGAATTTTGCAGTAGACAACACGATGCAATACAGTTGTATCCTGAACAAACACAGCTCTTTCTTCAACGCTCTCTCTTTATCTCTATAGGTGACGCAGCAGAAGTTCCCACAGGCCTAGTTATCTGTTGGACTTTTAGTGGCCCTTTTGACTATCCCTGGTTTTGACTTCACCAGATTTTTGTGTAACTCACTATTTAGGGGAATGGGTCCCAGCTCCTCTGCTCCTCACTGCAGAGAGACTAGGGAGCTGATAAATCCTAGCTTCCTTGCTGGAAAATCTTGTGTTGTAGCTGCTCACTCCACTGACCTCCTCCTACACACCCTCCTCCGATGACCCCCTAAGCAGACTCTCCCTGACACCACCTTCGCTTCCTGTCTTGTTCCTGCACTTTCTCTCCTCTTCTCCCCCTCAGCATACTGGCTCACTATACAGTTCCCCACTCTGAGCTCTCACCATACCCCTTGACCAATCAGTGAGGGCATGTCATACAGCCAATAAGCAGCCAGCTGTTGCCAAGCTTTTAAGCTTAAGAAGAAGAGGGAAACATGGTTTCTCCAACGTAAGGCACTTTCTTTGTCTCCTGGAAGCACATAGCAAAGTGTGACAGGACTATGTATGTGTGGCTCTTCTGGAGGACACTCTGGGCCACTACAGCAGTGGAATTTGGAATTTTCTGACTGTCCCCAGATGGCAGATGTTGGGAGGGAAGGATTGGCTTTCAACATGACATGGCAAGGGGCCGATCTAGGGGGCTACCTGACTAACCACCTAACTAACCCCATAAATACACACTACTAACATCTCATACACTTTAGCTTGTATTTCTCTCTATTCATCCTGCAAATGTCTGGTGAGTCCTCTCAAAGAAGATGTGGGTTCTTCGTATTTTCTGAGCCAATGTTCCATTTCTTCTCAAACATGCTCAGTAGAGTTCAGGTCGGGCCTCAGTGCGGGTTCAGTCCAATCGGGGATCAACCATATCCATAAACCAGAGTTGGATGTGTGACAAGGTGCGTTGTCTTGTTGGAAGTATGGCCGACCATTTCCAGAGTATTGTCACATTGTCGGCAGCACATTATTGTCAGGGTCACCTCCATGTTCAGAAAGGAAGCAATCATTTCTAATGTTGTGCAGACCCTTAAAAAACGTAAATGTCTGTATTGACCTTCATTGTTAATAATTCAAACGAATCTACAAAATATCGTTATTCATTTTATTTGTGACTTTTGTTGTCATTTTTTTCTCACAGTGTGCCGTGAAGCATGAAAAATTAGGCAATCCCTATTTTCCACGCCTGATGCCCACAGGCATTTCTGAGAACTTTTGTTTGGCTTTCCATTAAATGGGAAGCAATTATAGGATCACCTCTGAGGAGCGGGAGTGGACGAAATAAAAACAGACAAAAAATCTGTTTGAAGTTGGGCTTTTTAATAGAGAGTCTTTTGGGGAAAGACTATTCAAAAGCATGGCGATAGTTCTATCGGTGGTACTACAAATTGTCTCGTGTCCATCAACTTCATCCAGCTGGGTCTATCACTTCTACATTTTGGATGTTACTGTTCAGAACAGCCATGTTTTAAAAACTAAATAAAAAATTAGGAGCTACAAGACTTCACCCTCCAGCTCTACACCATCCTACCAAAAGCCATTGGACACCAGAGCAAGAATCACAGGTAGTATTTATTTCCATACGGTAATCCTATTGGGGCTCTTTTGGCCCTAATGACATTGGATACTCTTCATACTTTCTACTAACGTCTCATACACTTCAGCTGGAATTTCCCTCCATTCATACTGCAAACATCTGGTGAATTCTCTCAAAGAAGGACGCTGTTCATATTTCCTGACCCAACGTTCCAAAGATGTTCAGTAGGGTTCCAGTGGGGTCTCTGTGCAGCCAGTCCAATCGTGGAACATCCATATCCTCAAACTAGAGTTGGATGTGTGACAAGGCGCGTTGTCTTGTTGGAAGTATGGCCGACCTTTCCCAGAGTATTGCTACATTGTCAGCAGCACATTATTGTCTACAAGGTCAGGATCACCTCCGTGCGTGTTCATGATTCTTGTCACTACAACTAACGGACCGAGACCATAACACGTACAACATCCCCAGACCGTAACGGAACCACCGCTGTAGTAACCTGTTGGCACAACACACTGTGGTAAAAGGTGTCCCTCAGTGTCCTCCACTCCCAGGTATATCCATCTGATGTGAAGATGAAGTAGTGTGATTCATCACTCCATAGAATGTTCTTCCATTGCTCAATTGTCCAATAACAATGCTGCTTGCACCATTGTAGATGGGCCAATGGATTTTCTTTAAAAAAAAAAACTGCCAGACATTTGTAGGATGAGTGGAGGGAAATACCAGCTGAAGTGTATCAGAAATTAATAAAAAGTATGCCATGGAGAGTATCTGATGTCCTTAGGGCCCAAGGAGCCCCACTAAGTATTATCATAAATACTACATGTGATTCTTGCTCAGATGACCAACTACTTTTGGTAGCATGGTCTGTTCTGATAGGATGGGGCAGTGAATATAGACAGAGGGTAAATGCACACGAGCGGAAATTTGGTGGCGATATTTCCGCCCGTGCTGCCATAGGATTGCATTGGTTTATTCTCGCAGTGGACTCGACCCAGCCTGCATGGGGGGATAAAGTTGAAGGGGGGATAAAGTTGAATCCTCTAAAGCTAAACTATTTAAAAACCTAACCAAGTATCAAACCCTGCAAATCCTCCTGGTTGTTAGCCCCGCCCAGGACTGTGGACACAGACTTCTCCATAACACTACCTGGCCGGCTGTGGATAGAAGCGCCCGGCTGCTCCTTGTATTGTGCAGAACAATCTCTAATCAAGTGTGTTATCTTGTATGATAGTGAACATCACTTCTTAGGGTTTACTTCCATTTGTACATTGCCAAGGCAAACAATCTCCACTGACTGCAGTGAAGGCGCAACTGAAAGGAACGCACAACCCAAAACCCATCTTATCTACTGCCATTCAGCAGGCAGAGTCTATTATGCGCTATTTATTGTAAGGTGTGGCGCAAACCCAGCTTTAAAAAAAAAAAACGGGACAATTGTAGATAGCGGGGCAGATCTACTAAACCTGTTCAATAGTTAACCAGTGCAAACCTTGACTAGACAGGGAATGTGTCATTGGATAATGTATAAATTAAGTTTAGTTTTTGGTAATTCTTGGAAATTTTTTTCATCAATTTTCCATGCCATGAACTGTAGTTTTAAAAAATCCTAAAATGCTGCACTTCACACACTGACCACTAGGCTTAATAGTAGTATGACACTTCCTGTTCTATAGAAAAACTTCTCAGCTGTCATCTCATTATCATCACAGGCAGGATTACACTGAGAGGTGACGTCTATATAGTTAACACAGGATTCACCATTTACAATAGATGATGTCACAGCTCACCTCCTCCCCTACCCTGCACACTATGTTCCTAATAATAGTCTGACATATCCTGTTCCATATAGAAAGCTTCTCAACTGTCATCTTACTAGCATCAGAGGCAGGATGACACCTACAGTGGATATAATAAGCCTACACACCCTAGAATGCCAGGTTTTTGAATCATTTCGGATTTCTTTCCCCTTCCATGTGACCCGTTGTCTGTATAATCCACTGAAAACAAACTGAAGTCATGCATGGTGGAAAAATAAAAATAACAAAACTAAAACACTGTAGTTGCATAAGTCTTCACATCCTGTTATATTTGGGGGTGTGGTTGTGTTCAGAATTAGCCAATCACATTTAAGCTCCTGGTAACTAGTAGTCAGCGCTCCGCTGCCAGTACTTACAGGGATTGTGGTTCCCCCCCATATAATGTTCGGCTCTTCTAGGAGGATTTTCCTGACATTTTCTTAGTTGGTCGGTAAAGATCTTACAGCCCATCGATAGGGGTCTGATTGTTGGAAGGTGCCAGTCAGGAGAAGGGGGGCAAAACATGTCCAAGGCATTACATGTACCATGGTGCACAGGGGAGACAGTCAGCAAGAAGGGGATCAAATATGGTACAACAGTGACATCACCAAGAAGAGGACGTCCCTCAAAACTTGATGAAAAGTCCAGAAGTAAATTGGTCTAGGAGGCCGACCAATTTATGACGCAGACCTTTTTTCTTTTTCCATTTTCGTTGTTTTCTTCCCCTCTTCAAAAAAATCGTAACTCCTTCATTTATCCATCAACTTCGCTGTATGAAGGCTTGTTGTTTTTTGCGGGACGAGTTGTATTTTTAAATGGTACCATTTACTGTACCGTATAATGTACTGAAAAACTTTTAAAAAAATTCTAAGTGGAGTGAACTTTTATAACTTTTTTTTTTTACAATTAATAAAAGTTTATTGATCTTATTTTTACTTTTCTTTTAAGCCCCCCTGGCTATAGCATTACGTCATACTGCCATTTGACAGGCAGTCTATCAAGCCACCCCACGGGGATGGCTTGATAGGCAGTCTGGTAAGGCAGCCCTGTGGCCTTTCAGAAGGCCCCTGGCTGCCATGACACCAGCACGGCTCCCCCCAATCTCCCCGCGGACGGGGGGCTGTATGAGACCCCCGGACATCTTTCGGATGATTTAAATGCCGCTGTCAGAATTGACAGCAGCATTTAAGGTAATAAACAGCTGACGCCCACACTGTATGAAGAGAGGTCACCCCGCGACCTCTCTTCATATATACCCCGACGCTCCACGACGTACCCTTACGTCTTTGGTCGTGAAGGGGTTAAAGGAGCTGCAGGAGTTTCTGGCCAGCCCTGGTTGTGTAGTCATGTGACAACCATCTTCTGTGTTCTTCATATGTCTGGGCTGTGGGGGAGGTGGGGATTGAAAACTTATTTAACAAAGAAAACCATCCAAGCCAGACTGTGTCTTACCAAATCCTCCATCCTGTCTTCCAGGAGTCTGTGGGGAACGTGTTCTGTCTGAGGAGACCGAGGGGAAACTTGTTGGCCAGAATTCCAGAAGGGATGTTTGGTGTAAAGCCAACACTGCCATCACCAGAAGACCCCCAGACCGCAGTGATGATGGTGGGGGCAGCATTATGTGGGGGGCTGTTCTGCTGCTGGAGCTGGGACTTTAGTCAATAGGGAGGAGATTATGAACAGTTCCAAATATCAGCCCACTTTGGCAGAAGACATGTTAAAAGCAGAAGATGAAGAGGAATTTCACCTTTAAGGACGACAGAGACCCAAATCAGCAAAAGAATTGCTTCACCAGGAAAAGTTTTGGAATGACCCAGCCAAAGCCCAGATCTAAATTCCATTGAGGATCTGTGGGTGACCTGTAGAGGGCGCTACACGAGATGTCCTCGCAATCTGATAGATTTGGAGAGTTTTTGCAAAGAAGAGTAGGCAAAGATTGCCAAGATGTGCCATGCTGATAGACACCGACCCAAAGAGACTAAATGCTCTCATAAAGTCAAAGGGTGCATCAACGAAGAATTAGGTTTAGCATGTGCAGATTTATACAACTACATAAATAGTCTGATACATCCTGTTCTGTCGATAAGACTTCTCAGCAGTCATCTTCTTATCATCACTGGCAGGATTACACTGATAGCACCTATAAATAGGTAACACAGGATTGACCATTCACAATAGATGATGTCATAGAATGGTAGAGTTGGAAGGGACCTCCCACTCTACCATTTGGGTCATTTGGTCTAGCCCCCTGCTCAGTGCAGGATTCACTAAATCACCCCAGACAGATATTTGTCCAGCCTTTGTTTGAACACATATATTAAAGGAGAACTCCCCACCTCCCCTGGTAACCTGTTCCACTCATTGATCCCCCTCACTGTCTAATATCTAATCTGTGTCTCCTCCCTCTCAGTTTCATCCTATTGCTTCTAGTCTTTCCTTGTGCAGATGAGAATAGGGCTGATCCCTCTGCACTGTGACAGCCCTTCAGATATTTGTAGGCAGCTATTAAGTCTCCTCTCAGCCTTCTCTTCTGCAAGCTAAACATTCCCAGATCCTTTAACCGTTCCTCATAGGACATGATTTGCAGACCGCTCACCATCTTGGTAACTCTTCTCTGAACTTGTTCCAGTTTGTCGATGTGTTTTTTAAATTTGGGTGCCCAGAACTGGACCCAGTATTCCAGATGAGGTCTGACTAAGGAAGAGTAGAGGAGGATAATTACCTCAAATGATCTAGACTCTATGCTTCTCTTAATACACACCAGAACTGTGTTTGCCTTTTTGGCTGCTGCATCACATTGTTTACTCATGTTCAGTCTATGATCTATCAGTATACCCAAGTCTTTTTCACACGTGCTGCTGCTTAGCCCAATTCCTCCCATTCTGTACATGCTTTTTTACATTTTTCTTGCCCAGATGTAGGATATGCATTTCTGCTTGTTAAATACCATTCTGTTAGTCTCTCTCTCTCTCTCTCTGTTCTCTAGTGTTAGCTATCCCTGCTAGCTTTGTGTTGTTGGCAAATTTTAATCAGTTTCCCCTCAATTCTCTCCTACAGATCATCTATAAAAATGTTGAACAACACTGGGCCCAGGAGAGAGCCTTGTGGTATCCCACTTGACACCAAGCCAAGATATACTATATCTACCGCATTTCCCTGATCAACCCAGTCCGTGATTCTGTCATAGAAGAAAATTAGATTACTTTATTAAGACTTGTTTGTAACAAACTCATGTCGGCTCTGGTTAATTCCTCCATTCTCATCCAAGTACTTGCATGCATGCTGTTTAAGTTTGTTTGAAGATCTTTCCTGGTATGGAAGTCAGACTCACAAGACTGTAGTTTCCTGGGTCCATCTTCTGGTTCAGCAATTACCTCTGCTGCTCCTTTAGTATCCTAGGATGTAATTCATCTGAACCTGGAGACTTGAATTCATTTAAGTAAGGGCTTAAACAGATGGGTGTGTTTCAGCCCTGTTATGCCGCATTATTACGTTTCATTTTCCCTATTGTGATTCCAGCGCATTATTACTATGAGCAAGAACAGATAGGACTTGCCATAGCAGCAAGCATATTACCACATACCCCATATGTTTTTGCCCTCACCAACTCTCTGCTTATAGATAGCCTGCAATCATTTATTCCATAATAGCGCAGGGGAGATCAGCTGATGTTGCATTTAGGCTGGTCTCACACTACTGGATTTGAATTGAAAATTCTGTGTTAGCTGTCCTTTTTACCATGTGTGCAAGTTCTGTGTTCATCCATCCCGGTCTCTTTAAATGCTTCCCATTCTTGGTAACGATTGTGCTTTGAGAATCTCATTTCATAATATTTCCCAACCTTCTTGGATATTTCGGTCCTTAAGAACATCCAGCCATTGGATTCTTTCTATCTTCTTTCTGAGTTTATTAAAATCCAACCTTGAGGTCTGAGTCTTCTCAGGTCTTCCTCCCCTTTTTATCCAACATCCAAGGAAATCATGATTACTGCCTCCTAATGTCCCGGCCACCCTTACTTCCGCAACCATTCCCTCCCTGTCGGTAAGAATTAGGTCCAAGATAGCAGATCCCCTTGTTTTATCTTCTACCTCTTGGAAGATAAAGTTGTCAGCGAGAGCGGATAACAATTTGTTGGATCCATTACTTTTACCTGAGATTCCCAACAAATGTCTGGATCGGTAAAATCTCCCATGATCACTATGTTGGGCTTCTTTTGTGAGTTTGGCCATCGGATGTAGAAAGAGTTCCTCCATAGCTTCTGCTTGTCCAGGCGGCCTGTAGTAAATGCCTACAATGGTGTCCTTTCTGTTGTTCTCTCCTTGTATTCTTACCCAAACAGTTTCTACAGAACTCCCAGCTCTGAAGCTTGAATCTCTGTGGAGATGAATGTTTTCCTAACATACAACACAATGCCTCCTCCCCTTTTATTAGATCTGTGTCTTATAAATAAGTTGTATCCTTCAAGCCTTGTGTTCCAATCATGTGTATCATTCCACCAAGTTTCTGTGATGCGTATGATACTATATTTTTCTTCCTGTGTTAAGACTCCTGTTTCACAGCTCACTTCCTCCCCCTCCCTGCACACTGACCACTAGGCCTAATAATAGTCTGACACTTCTGTTCTGTAGAGAAAACGTCTCAGCCATCATCTCATTATCATCACAGGCAGGATTACCCTGAGAGGTGACACCTATATATAGAGAATACAGGACCCACCATTCACAATAGGCAATGTCACAGCTCACCTCCTCTCCCTCCCTGCACAGGTCACCGAGCATGCCCACAACACTCTCCCAGAGAGGTCAATGAGTCCCCACCTCTCCATTGTGCTGTGAAGTATATCTCTAAATTCTGTTCCTGACAGCCTAGTCAGGATGGTCTCCCCCGTAGACGTGTACAGACAACAGAATTAAAAAATCTACAATAAAAAAAAAGGATTAGAAAAAAGGAAAAATGCTTCACTGCCTGCTTTAAATTAAAAGGGTATAGGTGACACATTCCCTTTAAGGTTAACTATCCATGGGATAGGTGATATAAGCCTCACCGGGGAGGTACTCACTGCTGAGACCCCCACTGATTGGGGGTCCTCTGTTCCCTTCCTCTCATCGCTGTGGGCTTGCTGCACCCATTGCATTGAGGAGGTGATTGAATGGAGTGGCGGTCACACATGCATGGTGCCGATATTAATTTGGTTACATATGACTTTTTGATCGCTTTTTATTCAATTTTTTCTTTGAGTCAGGGTGACTAAAAATGCGCAATTCTGGTGCTGTATATTGTTTTTTCCATGTCCGAAATAACAAATAGAGGACTAATGCGCTACGTCAGTGATAATATAGATATGTGAGTAAGGAACAGGAAAAGGAAGAAGCAGTCAGTGACCGGTCGGGGGTCTCCCTGTTTGCACCCACTGGAATCTATATATTTATCATTGTGTAAGTAGAGATTTTGCTGGGATTTACATTATTTCTTATTCTCTATAAGATGTTATAAAGACCCTTTCACACGGGACAATCTGCGGGTAACGGATGCCCAACCGGTCGTCCTGGTGATGATTGTTCTGATGCTTTTACACAGGAATGATCATCTCTCACTGAATAGAGGCGAAGCGGGTCGGGGATCGTTCCAGCCGTCGGCCTCCATTCACAGTATACAGGCCGCCATTCATAAGTGATTCTGCCCGTTTACACGGCCATCCCGCTGGATGCAAGAATCCGAAGGATTTATCAGTCCGTGTGAATGGTCTGTAGTGTCCGAGAACCAGAGCCCCAGTGACACCCCAGTGCAAAGTTGTCATGTTGTTGCATAAAGCATATTTTCCAAATGCATAGTAATATACGTTGTTTGTACCTTGCACCGTGTCTTATATTTGCAAAACCTAACTTGCATAAGTTCAGACTATGCAGAGATATAGGGGAAATGTGATGTTGGTTATCAGACACATCCCTCAACAAATTTTGCAGAGTTGCATCAGTTTTTGCAAAACCAAATTGTATCAGTTTTCCAGGTCAATCCCTGAGAATGTGGGAGGAGCCAGACAGAGTTCAGTTTTTGGGATGTAGAGTTAGAGAGAAAGAGTGCAGCCTGTCAGCTCAGTGAAAAGCCATGAGGAAGAGCCCCTGGAGTCTTCACCCACCCTGCCATTTGTGCAATGCTGATTTTTGTGCCAGTGCACACTGTGAAGGGAATTACTGTGTCATGAGCTCTGGGGAAAAGGAACAGAGCTGAAGCTACAGACAGAGAAGATAAGTTGTACAATGACCCTCTGCGTACTCTGTGCTTTCTAACCTCCGATGGAAACAGTGCTAGTCAGCTACCACGTTGGTGAATTGTCCCTGCATGGTCCTTTCAGGTACCGCATGACATAACTGAATTGTGAGTAACAAGTGGATATTGTAATGCAATTTGAGTGGAGCCCCAAACCAGAGGTTAATCTAAACTGGACTGTGCATGTTAATAATCGAGTCAATAACTGTTAGCAAAGATATTCCTGTTACCAACCAAGTAAAAGACATTCCCAAAAGCATTATAGGCTGTATCTTCAGTAACTCTGCTAAAGCAGCCACCTTTAAAGGCACGATAACCAAATGATCATTTATCTACTGCTGCGATGTAATACCTCATGTTATGCTTTGATTGACTGTTCTTAACCTGGAATGTGCATAACCAGTCGCAGTAAAGTTTAGCCTGGGTTCACACGGGGCGGATTCCCGTCGGAAATCTCGCGGTTTGGCCTCAGCAAAAACCGCGAGATTTCCGCCGGGAAGACCGCCGCGGAAGAAGCCGTGGCGGCTTTGAAGCGGCCCGGCCGCTCGCTCTTTCGCTGCGGCCGGCGCTCCCATAGAGGAGAGCGCGGCCGCAGCGGAATGAAAAAAAGAATGGACATGCTGCATATTCTGAAACCGCGGCTGCAGCCGCCGCAGCCGTGGTTCCAGCCGGACTTACCGCAGCGGATTAGCCGTCCCGTGTGGACGAGATTTCTGAGAATCCTGGCGGATTTCCCGCGGCGAAATTCCGCGCGGCAAAACCGCGGCAAATCCGCCCAGTGTGAACCCAGCCTTAATGCTGCTTCATGAAATCTCAATGTCAGAAGTCCATCCTGCACTCCATATAACTGGAGCAGCTCCCTTGACAAAAGGTATAGTGTGGACCCTCAGGTGAGTGAAGCCACTCTGCTATGTGAAATAAGAACTACAACCCCTGCTAGCCTGGTGTATTAACCCCCGGTGCACCACAGGTCCCTTAGAGCTCCTTTGCTCTGGACTCCCTGGACTCCCCGTCACCCAAACTATAAGCACCATTACTTTGGTTATCAGAGTTGATGACAGGATCCCTTTAAATAACCAGAAAACCAATGTAACAGGCTAATTAAATATACAGGGTGTAGGGAAAAACCCAGATCCGGCGCTACATCTCACTACTGGTGGCCTATATGGAAATATCAATAGCGTACTTGAATAGGAAGACATGGATACATGATGGTATGGTGAATGGACCCCCGGGGGCCCAGAACATGGATTTCAATGTTGTGTTGTGGCCCCTGTAAGAGAGAAAAACCCAATGAATAGCATGTGAGAAGCAGAAATCCGCTTCCCGCATCTCTCCAAGGCTAGCTTCACATGTGCGAGAATGAAACTCAAGCCGATATCCAAAAGGAAACTCTTCTACAATCCAGACAAAGACATTCTGTCCTTAAATGAAAGCACACTGGTTACATTTCACGACAGTATTCGGCTAACTTCACACAGGCGACTGCGATATGCTGCCGTGAATCCCGCCCCCATATCGCGCTCGCCATCCATTAGAATTCCCCGCAGATGCGAGGCGGTTTTATGTGAAATCAGCCTCCATCAATTTGGGGATTCAGGAAACCTCCATCACGGCTTCAATTTTCTCACCCATGTGAAGTCGGCCTTAGAAAGGCACCGAAAGGAGATTTCTGCTTGTCACATGCTGCTCATTGGGTTTTACTCTATTTATTCCAGGGGCCACAACATAAAATTGGAATCCATGTCCCAGGGGCCCGTGCTCCATACCATTATGTATCCAAGCCTTCCTATTCAAGTACCTATTATTATTTCACTGTAGGACACCAGTATGAGATCCCTCTTTTTGACTACACCCTGTATAGGGATTCCCTGTCTGGGGGGGGGGGGGGGGGGTTAATACTTCTGTCCTAAACAACTGTTTGTAGCAAACTGTTTTCCATTACTCGATCAGCACTGCAGGAAGCTGTTAAATGGGTCGTGTTTTGCCCTCTAGTCGTGTTTTGCCCTCTAGTTCCTCGTTATCTGGGCATCATCCATCTTGTTGACAGGTTTCCTTTAAGAATTCCAAACCACATTTTCCAAAAAGTAAATTATGCGCCATCCCCAGAACGCCGCTGACCGTCTTCTATGTAAATGTTTGGCCTCATAAACCCGTGAAGTAGTCATTTTAATCAGTGATAACCTCATTTTAATTACTGCCAGTGCCGTTTGCCACCCGGGCTTACGGGAAGCGCTTTAAACCACATTCAAAAAATTCTTCATACGATGTGCCAAGCAGCCGGCATCTCCAGCGTTTGCCAAGAGATCTCCAGCGAGCAGCACCTTTCATTACGTATGGTAATAGAATTCAGCTGGCTTCCTGTAGACCTGCGCTCATTCATCAGTCCAGCTGGTATTTGAGGTGGTGATCTTCTAATGAATTAATCAGCGGCGTAACAGCTGCCGCGCAGGTGGCAGACCGGAGTATTCTCCCAACACCCTCCATCCCCGCTTCCTGAAATACCAAATAAAAACAAATACAATTTCCTGATTGTGCAAATCAAAATTTAACCCCTTTGTTACAAACATACGGCCATTTACATCCTAATTGCACTTACCTTGTGCAGTTGGGGCATAAATAGTCATATACAACACATGCTGTGCATGGAGTGGGCTTGGGAGCCGAACTCAGTCCATACAAGGTGGGTATTGGCTGTCTTTGACAGCCAACACCCATCCATAACACCTGTAATCTGAGATAGCTCTGATCACGGGTGTTAACTCTTAAAATTCTGCTGTCAGGGTTTTAAATGTCCCGAACAGACCCCCATGATAAGATTGCGGGGTTGCTATCTGGGTGTCATGACAGCCCTATGGTTTTCCTATTAAAGATGTGCCTATGGCCTGTGGCGCGTCTTTACAGGGGTTGTCTGCCTTTTTTATTGTTGACCTATCTTCTGGATGGGTCATCAGTAGTTGATGGAGGGTGGTCCGCTGCTCAGGACCCCCATCCACTAGCTGATCGTCCGGCCTGCTATCCAATGCAGTGATCCAGATGTTGACATCAGCAGACATTGGAGGAAGTGTGGGCGCAGGCTTCACTCCCATTGAAATCCATGGAAGTGCCACTCTGCAATATTCCACTTTCTGCTCCTCTCCTGGTCAGAACTGAATGTGACATCCTGACCGGCAGAGAAGTAGGAAGTGCCGTAGCCAAACAATCACACGGACGCCTTACCAGCAAAAAGAAAAAAAGGACTGACAACTCCTTTAATAGCATACAGTATAATGAAATACTATAGTACTGCAGTATACTGTATAAGCGATCAAAAAATCACAAGTTTACGTCCCTTGTGGGCACTAATTTAAAAAAAAAGTAAAAATAAGTAAAATAAGATAAAGATTTTTTTTTTTTAATTATTATAAAAATAAAAAAAACATTAAAGTTTTAAAAAAAACCTTTACCCTGTCGTCGCATCTATAAAATAAAAAAAATCTAAAAGCTGGTCTCACTACATCCAAAGATGTCCAATTTATTAAAATATCACATTGTTATTTCTGCAATACGCAATGGAAAAATTGTCCTTTTTTTGGTCACTCCATCTCCAAGAAAAACTTGAATAAGCTATCAAAAGTTGTATGTTCCCCAAAATGGTAGTAATACAAACAACTGGTCACCCCATAAAAAGGAGCCCTCACATAGCCCCATCAATGGACAAATAAGAAAAGTTTGGGGTCAAAAGATGGCGGCTGAAGGCAACTTTTTAAGAAAAAATAAATGTATATACTTGAGTATTAACCGACCCGAGTATAAGTCGAGTTAATAAGTTTTACTACAAAAAGCTGGGAAAACGTATTGACCCCGCCGTCCTCTCTGCTCGGCTCTGTCAGCGCTGTGTAAGTAAGCGCTGTGATTGGATTGAGCACCAGCCAATCACAGCTAGCGCTCGATCCAATCGCAGTGCTTATTTACACAGCACTGACGGCAGGGGATTTGAAAGCCCAGCAGGGAGATGACAGCGGGGAGAATTCTAAAGCAGCTTGAGTGGCTGTGAATGATCAAACACTGGCTGTGATTGGCTGACGCTCGATCCAATCACAGCTCTTACTTACAAAGCGCTGACGGCGGGGGATGACAGAGCCGAGCAAAGAGGACGGCAGGGGATGACAGCGGAGAGAATTCAAGCAGCCTGCCGCACCACCGCCCGAGACACAGACGCCGGCTGGGAGGTGAGTATGGAGGGGTTTTTTTTTAAGCCTTGCCTGACTCGTGTATAAGCCGAGGGGGGCTTTTTTAGCACAAAAAATGTGCTGAAAAACTAGGCTTATACTCGAGTATATACAGTAGGTATTACCATATAAGAAAATCTATATAAACCTTATATCGCCCTTGGTTAGAGTTTCAAAACCACGCTGATTTTCAGGCTTTGTTAAACTAACTCTTAGGCCTCATGTCCACGGGCAAAAGAAGAATTAAAATCCGCAGTGGATTTTAACTCTTCTCCTGCCCGCGGATCCGCATCCCATAGGGATGCATTGACCACCCGCGGGTAGATTAATACCCGCGGATGGTCAATAAAAGTGATTTTAAAAAAAATGGAGCATGAAAAAATCTGGACCATGCTCCATTGGAATGCATCCCGAGTATTTTGGTAGAGCGAGGGATTTCTGGGGTGCGGTGTATTTTTTCACTAAAAATGACGCCCACGGTCGTGTGAATGGATGAGAAAACGCTGGCCGTGACCGCAGAAAAATGCCCATTCAGGCGCTTTTAGGAGCAGGCATGAAAACGTAAAAACGCCGTGACCATATATGTACTAAGGCAGTGGGGATTCCTCACGGGAGCTCCTAATTCCATCCTCCAATATATGTCTCTTATTTTCTTTATAAAAGAATGAATTTCTTTCTTTTTTATTATTATTATTTTTTTTTATTCCTTCCCCCACTTTCTTTCTTTCTTTCTTTCTTTCTTTATCCGTTTTCTGATAAATTCTGCTTCTACGTTAAGAAAACTAAACGTATTTAGGCCTCATGTCCACGGGCTTTAAATCCGTAGCGTTTCTCCCGCACGCGGATCCGCGCCCCACAGGGATGCATTGAACACCCGCAGGTAGTTTGATACCTGTGGATGTCATTTTTCCCTGCAGGCGCGGGTCCGTATGCGGGAAAAAAAATGGACATGCTCCCGCAGATCCAGACGGCTTCCATAGGCTTCAATAGAAGCCTGCGGGAGCCGTCCCCGAGGGAGACCCGTAGCAGAATTAAACTCACCTGCTCCGGACGATGCGGATCTTCCTTCCTTCGCGGCCGGATCTTCTTTCTTCAGCCCAGCAGATGTGCCCGGCACTGCAGGCATGCCGAGCACATCCGCTGGGCCGAAGAAAGAAGATCCGTCCGCGAAGGAAGGAAGATCCGCATCGTCCAGTGAATTTATTCAGATTTTTAGGCCTCATGTCCGCGGGGCAGGAGGGACCCGCTACGGATTCTACATGAAGAATCCGCGGTGGGCCTGATTTTCCCCGTGGACATGAGGCCTTAGAGTTCAGTACAGTTATGTTACGACAGTCCCTCCTTGTAGGATGCTAATGCTCAGTTATCTGTCCGCAGATGCGGCAATGTGAAAGTCACAATAGTTGGTTCCCGAAGTTCTTGGGGATCTCGCTGTCCTATTACAATACAATGTAAAAAGTAACGAATCACAAAATCAAAAGGAGAAATGTATAAAATATGTGCTGGAATGACATAAGAAAAAGTTAAGGTTACCGTTTTCATACATTCGTCTGGTCCTGCGAGACCTGATGACCATAAATCTTAGATCGCTGTCCTGACGCTCTGGTTAAAGACAATGCTTTTACTGCACTATGAACGCCATAAAAATACTCCTCTCCCCCCTAATGGTGCAATTGCAGATTTTTCCCCCATTTCACCCCACTTAGAAATTTTTAAAAGTCTTCCAATACATTAAATTGTGCCATTGAAAACTACAAGCCGTCCGGCAAAAAAAAACAAGCCCTCATGTAGATATGGCACCCAAAAAATGTGACCTGGACACAGGAACACCAATGACCCTTCGTTATGAAAGTGTTAATGAGGGAAAAAAGATCCTAAATTCTGAGCGGTTCCTTTGTTGCGGCGGTGATGTACGCACTTTGTTCTATGATTGCTTATTTCGCTTCCCTTGTATGTTTTCTTTGGCGAAACATCATCTACACGTTAATAAGATCATGCTAATTTTATGTTAAGCTCTTAGCTTCAGGAAATCCCAGCTGCTGGCACGCCGCCTGGTATTTATCCAAATGGATCGGCGTGAAGCGCAGCTGTACGCTCACGATTAGGCTCTATTTAGACAAAATAATGATTTTTCTATTATTGGCTATTTTCTTTCTCCGCTCTTGATCACAGGCGTCCGCGGCTCTGAATTGTATTTGGCCGGCTAAAAGCTTTATTCCGCACCATTCATTCAACGCTCTCTCCTTGATCAAATGGGAAGCCGTTGATCGATAGTATAAGCTGCGTATGGTATATTTAAAGTGTTTGCGCTTTCAGGAGTCACATGGGTCCTTCATGCTAAAGTGTGAAAAGTCGTTTCCAGCTGCTTATGTTAATTAACGTCATTAAACGCTGCAGAGGTACTTGGAGATCTTTATAAAACACGTTTGCCATAGAGATCATTTACGAGCTGCCACTGTACTTCTGCACTGACTCCTCCCTTCAAACTTTATTAATTATGCAAATCTCTGTATGCCTCTAATGGCACTAGATATAGGGGTTGTCCAAGATTAGAAAAACATGGCTGCTAAGAGGCACTATTACTGAGAAGACATCACTGAGGGGCAATATTATCGCAAGGGAGTCATTGAGGGGCACTATTACTGTGAGGCGGACACTGAGTGGCATTATTACTGTGAAGGGGTCAATAAGGGTCATTGTTATTGAGACAGGGACCACTAAGGGGCACTGTCAGGGATTGAACCAGGGACCTCATGCACTCCAGTCAGTAGCTTTCACTACTGAGCCATTCCACCTTTGGACAAGTTCCTCTGCATGACTCTAGCCTTGACCAGAGGCTTTCCGAGTGGCAAAAAGAGAGACTGCACAGTTTAGGCACCAACACCCTCTACGCCTTCAGCCAATTCACATGGAGTCCCCAGCTGAAGACTAAAGCTGCACCAGAACTGATACAGGTTAACGTACTCCGCAGAACCCCTATCAACCACTGAAAAATAAATGTCGCGTGATGAAAGTCTGTGCCTTTACTGTGGAAGCTCGGGAGATTTCGCCTTAAACTGTCCAAATAAGTCCTAAAGGACTCTCGCCCTAGTCAATGTCAAGACCACGACCAATCCAGCCATCACAAAACACGGGGATGCCACCAAACATACCTTTGTACTAGTAGTTCAAGGTAGTATGAGGACTAGAGATGAGCGAGCACCAAAATGCTCGGGTGCTCGTTACTCGAGTCGAACTTACCGCGATGCTCGAGGGTTTGTTTCGAGTAACGAACCCCATTGAAGTCAATGGGCGACCCGAGCATTTTTGTATATCGCCGATGCTCGCTAAGGTTTTCATTTGTGAAAATCTGGGAAATTCAAGAAAGTGATGGGAACGACTCAGCAACGGATAGGGCACGTGAGGGGCTACATGTTGGGCTGCATCTCAAGTTCCCAGGTCCCACTATTAAGCCACAATAGCGGCAAGAGTGCCCCCCCCTCCCAACAATTTTTACTTCTGAAAAACCCTCATTAGTAAGGCATACCTTAGCTAAGCACCACACTACCTCCAACAAAGCATAATCACTGCCTGCATGACACTCCGCTGCCACTTCTCCTGGGTAACATGCTGCCCAACCGCCCAATTCAGTAATAGTAGCAGTCAAGTAATAGTAGCAGTCAAGCCAGGCCCCGGTAACAATTCCAAAGCAGCAGTATAGGGGGAGCACAGTATTAGTTCCATTTCAGTAGTAGTAGCAGTCAAGACAGGCCACAGTAACATTCCCGTTGCAGCAGTTTAGGGAGATAACAGTCTCTTTTACATTTCAGTAGCTGCAGTATAGACAAGGCCCCAGTTACATTTATGTAGCAAAAGTGTAGGCCAACCCCACACACCTTGCTGTACCATGAGTGCAGGCGAAGCCCATAAAAATTACTAGGATTTCACTGTAGGCGAGGGCCCAAAAAAATTGGTGTACCAACAGTACTAATGTACCTCAGAAAAATTGCCCATGCCCAACCAAGAGGGCAGGTGAAACCCATTAATCGCTTTGGTTACTGTGGAGGCAGCCCAGTTAAAATAAAAATTGGTTCAGGTGCAATTTTCAACGCTTTAATGAGAATTGAAACGTATAAACATTGTTTACAAAAGTAATATGACTGAGCCTTGTGGGCCTAAGAAAAATTGCCCGTTCGGCGTGATTACGTGAGGTTTCAGGAGGAGCAGGAGGAGGAGGCTGAATATAATACACAAATTGATGAAGCAAAAAGGTCCCCATTTTTTATGGTGATAGAGAACGATGCTTCCATCCGCGGGTGCAGCCTACGTATTGTTTAGGTATCGCTGCTGTCCACTGGTGGAGAAGAGAAGTCTGGGGAAATCCAGGCTTTGTTCATCTTTATGAGTGTAAGCCTGTCGGCACTGTCAGTTGACAGGCGGGTACGCTTATCCGTGATGATTCCCCCAGCCGCACTAAACACCCTCTCTGACAAGACACTAGCCGCAGGGCAAGCAAGCACCTCCAGGGCATACAGCGCGAGTTCAGGCCACGTGTCCAGCTTTGACATCCAGTAGTTGTACGGAGCAGAGCCATCACGGAGGACGGTTGTGCGATCGGCTATGTACTCCCTCACCAACCTTTTACAGTGCTCCCGCCGACTCAGCCTTGACTGGGGAGCGGTGACACAGTCTTGCTGTGGAGCGATAAAGCTGTCAAAGGCCTTGGAGAGTGTTCCCCTACCTGCGCTGTACATGCTGCCTGATCTCCGCGCCTCCCCTGCTACCTGGCCCTCGGAACTGCGCCTTCTGCCACTAGCGCTGTCGGATGGGAATTTTACCATCAGTTTGTCCGGCAGGGTCCTGTGGTATAGCATCACTCTCGAACCCCTTTCCTCTTCGGGTATGAGAGTGGAAAGGTTCTCCTTATACCGTGGGTCGGGCAGTGTGTACACCTAGTAATCCGTAGTGGCCAGAATGCGTGCAACGCGAGGGTCATGAGAAAGGCATCCTAACATGAAGTCAGCCATGTATGCCAGGGTACCTGTACGCAACACATGGCTGTCCTCACTAGGAAGATCACTTTCAGGATCCTCCTCCTCCTCCTCCGGCCATACACGCTGAAAGGATGACAGGCAAGCAGCATGGGTACCCTCAGCAGTGGGCCCGGCTGTCTCTTCCCCCTCCTCCTCATGTTCCTCCCCTTCCTCCTCCTCCAAAACGCGCTGAGATATAGACATGAGGGTGCTCTGACTATCCAGCGACATACTGTCTTCCCCCGCCTCCGTTTCCGAGCGCAAAGCGTCTGCCTTTATGCTTTGCAGGGAACTTCTCAAGAGGCATAGCAGAGGAATGGTGACGCTAATGATTGCAGCATCGCCGATCACCATCTGGGTAGACTCCTCAAAGTTTCCAAGGACCTGGCAGATGTCTGCCAACCAGGCCCACTCTTTTGTAAAGAATTGAGGAGGCTGACTCCCACTACGCCGCCCATGTTGGAGTTGGTATTCCACTATAGCTCTACGCTGCTCATAGGGCCTGGCCAACATGTGGAGCGTAGAGTTCCACCGTGTGGGCACGTCGCACAGCAGTCGGTGCACTGGCAGATTAAACCAATGTTGCAGGGTCCGCAGGGTGGCAGCGTCCGTGTTGGACTTGCGGAAATGGGCGCTTACCCGTCGCACCTTTCCGAGCAGGTCTGACAAGCGTGGGTAGCTTTTCAGAAAGCGCTGAACCACCAAATTAAAGACGTGGGCCAGGCATGGCACGTGCATGAGGCTGCCGAGCTGCAGAGCCGCCACCAGGTTACGGCCGTTGTCATATACGACCATGCCCGGTTGGAGGCTCAGCGGCGAAAGCCAGTGGTCGGTCTGCTCTGTCAGACCCTGCAGCAGTTCATGGGCCGTGTGCCTGTTCTCTCCTAAGCTGAGTAGTTTCAGCACGGCCTGCTGACGCTTGCCCACCGCTGTGCTGCCACGCCGCGTGACACTGACTGCTGGTGACGTGCTGCTGCTGACACATCTTGATTGCGAGACAGAGGTTGCGGAGGAGGAGGGTGGTTTAGTGGAGGAAGCATACACCGCCGCAGATACCAGCACCGAGCTGGGGCCCGCAATTCTGGGAGTGGGTAGGACGTGAGCGGTCCCAGGCTCTTACTCGGTCCCAGCCTCCACTAAATTCACCCAATGTGCCGACACGGAGATATAGTGGCCCTGCCCGCCTGTGCTTGTCCACGTGTCCGTTGCTAAGTGTACCTTGCCAGTAACCGCGTTGGTGAGGGCGCGTACAATGTTGCGGGAGACGTGGTCGTGCAGGGCTGGGACGGCACATCAGGAAAAGTAGTGGCGACTGGGAACCGAGTAGCGGGGGGCCGCCGCAGTCATCATGTTTTTGAAAGCCTCCGTTTCCACAAGCCTATGCGGCAGCATCTCCAGACTGATCAATTTGGCTAGGTGCACGTTTAACGCTTGAGCGTGTGGGTGCGTTGCGGCGTACTTGCGCTTGCGCTCAAACAGTTGTGCTAGCGACGGCTGGACGCTGCGCTGAGAGACATTGCTGGATGGGGCCGAGTACAGTGGAGATGAGGGTGTGGGTGCAGGCCGGGAGACGGTCGTGCCTGTGTCCTGAGAGGGGGGTTGGATCTCAGTGGCAGGTTGGGGCACAGGGGGAGAGGCAGCGGTGCAAACCGGAGGCGGTGAACGGCCTTCATCCCACCTTGTGGGGTGCTTGGCCATCATATGTCTGCGCATGCTGGTGGTGGTGAGGCTGGTGGTGGTGGCTCCCCGGCTGATCTTGGCGCGACAAACCTTGCACACCACAGTTCGTTGGTCGTCTGCACTCTCAGTGAAAAACTGCCAGACCTTTGAGCACCTCGGCCTCTGCAGGGTGGCATGGCGCGAGGGGGCGCTTTGGGAAACAGTTGGTGGATTATTCGGTCTGGCCCTGCCTCTACCCCTGGCCACCGCACTGCCTCTTCCAACCTGCCCTGCTGCTGCACTTGCCTCCCCCTCTGAAGACCTGTCCTCAGTAGGCTTAGCAAACCAGGTGGGGTCAGTCACCTCATCGTCCAGCTGCTCTTCCTCCGAATCCTCTGTGCGCTCCTCCCTCGGACTTACTGCCCTTACTACTACCTCACTGATAGACAACTGTGTCTCATCGTCATCGTCCTCCTCACCCACTGAAAGCTCTTGAGACAGTTGCCGGAAGTCCCCAGCCTCATCCCCCGGACCCCGGGAACTTTCCAAAGGTTGGGCATCGGTCACGACAAACTCCTCTGGTGGGAGAGGAACCACTGCTGCCCAATCTTGGCAGGGGCCCGAGAACAGTTCCTGGGAGTCTGCCTGCTCCTCAGAATGTGTCATTTTCATGGAGTGAGGAGGCTGGGAGGATGGAGGAGCAGCAGCCAGAGGATTCAGAGTTGCAGCTGTGGACGGCGTAGAAGACTGGGTGGTCGATAGATTGCTGGATGCACTTTCTGCCATCCATGACAGGACCTGCTCACACTGCTCAGTTTCTAATAAAGGTCTATCGCGTGGACCCATTAATTGTGAGATGAATCTGGGGACCCCAGAAACTTGCCTCTTTCCGAATCCAGCAGCAGTCGGCTGCGATACACCTGGACCAGGAGCTCGGCCTGTGCCCACACCCTGACTTGGGCCTCCGCGTCCCTCAGCATGGTGTTTTACGAGTAGAGCAGAAACAGAATGCTGTAATTAAATGTGCCGCTTATTGGCCTGTGGTTGGAGGCTGACTTCGCTTACGGAACGCACAGCAGAGCCAGGAAACAATTATGCGCAAGCCTGTAGTGAGACCTAGGTGCGTATGACTGAGCTACTGGAATTCACAGCGCAGAACCAGTCAAGTGGCCAAAGGCCAGTGGTAGGCCTTAAGTATTTTGCTTCAATTTTTTAAAATGGTGAGGTGAAAAACCAGACAGACACCGTATGCAGCGTATATATGTATACTCTTTCCCTCTGGCGGGATGACGGCGGTGATGTAACGGACACAGCAGAGCCAGGAAACAATTATGCGCAAGCCTGCTGCAACGCTCAGCTGGGTAATAATGAGCGACTACTATCCCCAGCAGACAAGCAGTAAGCTGAAGACGGTCACAGGCAGGCCAAATATAGTATTTTTCCCAATTTTTGGGGAAAAGCCCACTGCCTATATAGCCTGAATATGGATTTCCCTGTTGGAGGATGACTGTGGTTATTGAAAGCACAGTGCAGCCAGAAAAAATTATGCGCAAGGCTGGGTATTAATGAGCGACTACTAGTACCCCCAGCAGACATGCAGTAAACTGTAGACGGTCACAGGCTTAGCTGGGTATTAATGAGCGACTACTACCCCCAGCAGATATGCAGTAAACTGAAGACGGGCACAGGCAGCCCAAATATAGTATTTTTTCCCAATTTTTGGGGAAAAGCCCACTGCCTATATAGCCTTATATGGATTTCCCTGTTGGAGGATGACTGTGGTTATTGAAAGCACAGTGCAGCCAGAAAAAATTATGCGCAAGGCTGGGTATTAATGAGCGACTACTAGTACCCCCAGCAGACACGCATTAAACTGTAGATGGTCACAGGCTTAGCTGGGTATTAATGAGCGACTACTGCCCCCAGCAGACACGCAGTAAACTGAAGATGGTCACAGGCAGCCCAAATATAGTATTTTTTCCCAATTTTTGGGAAAAAGCCCACTGCCTATATAGCCTGTATATGGATTTCCCTGTTGGAGGATGACTGTGGTTATTGAAAGCACAGTGCAGCCAGAAAAAATTATGCGCAAGGCTGGGTATTAATGAGCGACTACTAGTACCCCCAGCAGACATGCAGTAAACTGTAGATGGTCACAGGCTTAGCTGGGTATTAATGAGCGACTACTACCCCCAGCAGACACGCAGTAAACTGAAGATGGTCACAGGCAGCCCAAATATAGTATTTTTTCCCAATTTTTGGGAAAAAGCCCACTGCCTATATAGCCTGTATATGGATTTCCCTGTTGGAGGATGACTGTGGTTATTGAAAGCACAGTGCAGCCAGAAAAAATTATGCGCAAGGCTGCAGTAACACCTAGCTGGGTAATAAGTGAGAGACTACTACCCCCAGCAAACACGCAGTAAACTGAACACGGTTACAGGCAGCCCAAATTTTTTTTTTCCAATTTTTTTGAAAAAGCCCACTGCCTATATAGCCAGTATACCTCTTTCCCCGTACCACTGTCCCTGCCTCACCAGTACTGCCCCTATACTCAGTAAAATGACTGCAGACTGAGGACGCTATGGTCTGCACACCCGATATACAAAAAAAATAAAAATTTGCAAAACTGCTAAAAGCAGCCTCAACAGTACTGCACACGGTCAGATGTGGCCCTAAGAAGGACCGTTGGGGTTCTTGAAGACGAATATAACAGCCTAACACTCTCCCTATAGCAGCTACAGCAAGATAGCACTTTCCCTAATGTCTCTCAGCGTGCATCTGTGGCGAGCCGCGGCCGGCCCCAGTTTATATACTCGGGTGGCACCTGATCTCCCCAGCCACTCACTGCAGGGGGGTGGGATAGGGCTGGAACTTCACAGGAGGAAGTTGTAATGCCTTCCCTGTGTTACTATTGGCTAGAAAAGGGCGCAAAATTTTCTGGGAAGAAAATAAATGTGACTCGAACATCGCGTGGTGCTCGTCTCGAGTAACGAGCATCTCGAGTACCCTAATACTCGAACGAGTATCAAGCTCAGACGAGTATGCTCGCTCATCTCTAATGAGAACCCTTTCCCCACTTTACCATTTTGTCCTCCCAATAGAGATCTTAATGGGTATTCAGAAGATGCAGTGCTCAGCGATGTTATATTCAGGAGCGGAAGGAAACTGAATGGACTTCAAATTCGCTCTTGACAAAAACATTGCCACTAGGCATAAACCCATACCGAATGATATGGAAAACGTGGATGGGTCACCCTTGTCCTCGGGACTTGTCACACGGGAGACAATCCAACTGGAGCTTTACATCAAACCTGGCCATCAAGAAACGATCAGCTTTCAGCTCATCTCATCCCCTAAATTTCCAGAGATTCTCGGGATCACCTGGTTCTCTACCCATAATCTTTCTATCAACTGGGAAACAAGGACCATTGCCTTCACTTCAGAGTACTGTGATGAAAACTGCCAGATGACACCATCTGACCCCAAACCAGTGCAAGACCTCGAGGATGGTCAATAGGACTTTGAGTAATTGCCAGTTAACTACCAGATGTTAAGGGGTGTCTGCAGCAAGAAGAAAGTTCACCAGCTGCCACTTCATCGGACATATGACTGTTCTATTGAGCTGATCTCTGGATCTTCTATTCCGGGTGTATCTACAACCTCTCTGAACCAGAGTTAAAAACCCTTCAGGAACAGTTGAATGAAAATCTAAAAAAGGGCTTCCTCCGGCCCTCTTCCCTACCAGTGGGAGCACCCATTTATTCATTGAAAAGAAAGATTTTACTCTTCGACTGTGCATTGATAACCAGGAAATAAACAAGATTACTATTATGAATCACTATCCTTTTCCACTAATCCCAGAACTGCTGGAGAGGCTTTGAACAGCCAAGGTCTTTACTAAACTGGACCTCAGAGGAGAATATAATCTGGTATGGATCCGCCCCAGAGATGAATGGAAGACGGCTTTCAGAACAAGATTTGGACACTTCAAATCTCTAGTAATGCCTTTCAGTCTCTTTAATGATCTTGCTACCTTCCAGCACTTTATCAATGACGTATTTCAGGACCTGTTGGAAGAATTCGTGGTGGCATATCTCAATGGCATCCTCATTTTCTCTGATAATTTGGAGGAACATCGCAGGCACTTTCGGTTGGTCTTGCAATGACTCCAAAAGAATAACCCCTACATCAAATTAGAGAAGTGTGAGTTTGAAGAGACCCAAATGCAATTCCTGGGATACATTATCTCCCCAGACGGCTTAAGTATACATCTCAGCAAGATTAAAGCCATTGGCCCATTCCAAGAAATTTAAAGGAAGTACAGAACCTGAT
Source organism: Eleutherodactylus coqui (assembly GCF_035609145.1). Lineage (NCBI taxonomy): Eukaryota > Metazoa > Chordata > Amphibia > Anura > Eleutherodactylidae > Eleutherodactylus > Eleutherodactylus coqui. Next base: position 17,144,703 of record NC_089844.1, read on the forward strand.
CGGTTTTACAAACTTCTAAAGAAGATTTATCAAGGACTTCTCAAAAGTCATCTCTCCCATAACTTCTCACAAAGAAAGCACACACGTTTTCCTGGTCCCCGGAGTCACAAGTCGCTTTGGAGAAACTAAAGACTCTGTTTACCTCAGCACCAATACTGAACCACCCAAGACCAGTAGACACCTCTGACTCTGCTGTGGGAGCTATCATATCACAACGAGTTGGAAACAAGATGCAACTACATTCTTGTGCATTTCTGTCCTACACCCTATCACCCATGGAGAAAAACTGTGACATCAGAAACAAAGAACTTCTGGCCATCAAGGTGGCTTTACAATGAAGGCACTTCTTGAAAGGAGCCCATCATCCAGTAACGGTTCTTACTGACCATAAGAATTTAGAATTTGTTATCATGCGGCGGCTGCCGGGGGCACGCGTAGCTGGTCGACGGGGTGCGCGTGCTTGTTGGACCGGAGGGCGACTGGGTAGCATACCGTAACATAATAACTGGCCCTTAAAATTACCCTGTGGGTTTTTGTTTGCTCTCCAATGAAGACTATGAGTGTCCTTGCTAGTCAGTTGCAGGATCTTGTGGGTGTGATGCAAGACCTGTCCGGTCGTATGGTGGCCCAGGAGCAGCGGGTGTTGGCACAGGTTCCTGCTGCCCTGTCTATCCCTGAGCTTAAGTGTCCTTTCCCTGAGGTGTTTTGCGGGGAGAGAAGCAAGTTTTTTGTTTTTCAGCAGGCATGTACACTATATTTCCGGCTTCGGCCCGGATCCTCCGGCTCAGAGTCCCAGAAGGTGGGATTGATTATGTCCCTACTGCAGGGTTCCCCCCCCAGACATGGGCTTACTCCTCAACAGAGAGTTCGGCTTGCCTGCAGTCTGTTGATTCGTTTTTTCGGGAACTAGGAGGTATTTTTGATGAGCCGGACCGGGCGGGATTAGCAGTTTCTCACCTCATGGCTTTGCTCTAAGTTTAGACAGTATGCGGTGAAACCTCCTGGAACGAAGGTGCCCTCAAAGATGTGTTTTTGTTGGGTCTGTCTGATGCTGTCAAGGATCTAATTATTTCCCATTCCACTCCTGCCACACTTAATGAGGCAATGGAATTGGCAGTAAAGGCTGACAGGAGACTGAGATCTGGAGAAAAGGAATGTCAGGCCTGTAAAACTAGGGAGTCCTGCAGACCCGCTCCCACTTCTCCCATGCCAACTCCTGGGGCCGAGCCTATGGAAGTGGGCCAGCTAAGTCCCGGGGAACGGCAATGGTTCCGGATGACTCACCGTCTTTGCTTCTGCACCAGCGCATGATTATTGTGCTCCTTTGCCTTTATTAAGTTGTATCTCCTAACCCAGTGATGGGCAACCTTTTTGGCTTGGTGTGTCAAAATTCGCCGAAAAACCGAGCATAACTCAGTGGTGTGTCACTTTGAGAAAAAAACCCAAAATTTGTGATATTTATAGTTTAAATAACAAAAATGTATACTTGTAACATATAACTGTATTGAATAAACCAAAAACTATGTATTTTAACTTACCTGCTTAGTGACGTCTTTGTTCATCCGTCGGTTTCTTTTGTTGGTCTTGATATTATTTAACAGTCCATTATTAAACCTTAAACTTGTGTGGGGTGCCATGAACTGAGATAAGTGGGGGAGGGGGAATTCTTTAACTAACCCGCCTTTTAGGGACTTTTTTGTTGCTGAATTTCATTGGCTAAATCTTCAACTGTACGTTTGTGTTCAGTCTGATTATTCGGTCTTTTATGATACTTCTACTGAGCGGTAACTCAGATCTCCTCTTTAATAACTTCTCCGTCACTGAGTGCTTGTCCATGCGGAGCTATGGAGGGAGCGATGGTCAGACCGGCAGACGTTACATTTGTAGAGCTTTTACAAATGTAAGGATGGAATTTGATTGGCCTCTATAAAGGTGTAGCTGCCTGGAAATGGATTCCTTCCTTTCATCCTCACTTTTTTTCAAGAGCTGGGAATGATTAGTTTCACAATGTCTCTCTATATTCCACGTTCTGCTTACTACCGTCTCAGTACATAGAACGCAAAATGATCTGCCATTTTTTTCTATAATGCCATACATCTCGGTCCATGTCTCTTGAAAGGGTCGGCTACTGCTACTACTACCACTCCCTTTACGTAACCTTGTTTTTTTATTTTTTGGGTTCTCCATCAGGGCCGCAATGACAGAAGATAGATAGAATTATACATATATATAAATGGCTGCCGCACAGGCCCTCCCCTCACTTCTAAGTAATGGTGCGCTGGGTGCCTGCTGGTGCCTGCTGGTAATGGTGCTGGTGCGTTTTAAAATGGCTACTGCACAGGCCCTCTCTAGTGATGCTGGTCATGGTGGATGCTGCTGGTCACGGTGGATTCTGCTGGTCACGGTGGATGCTGCTGGTAAGAAGGCCACCAGAGATGCCTTCCCCTGCGCACTCCGCTGCTAGAAGGTCCACCGGCCGGAAGTGAGGTCAGCAGCCTAACCGGAAGTCCGGGCACTACTAGACGCTCTGTGCCGGAGGTCTGTGGTTTTGGCCTACAGACCTCCGGCGCAAAGTGTCTACCCACCGCAATGTTTTGTCCTCTGCTACTGCACCTGGCCGTGCAGGAGCCGAGGATGAAACATCCCGGTTCTCCACATGCGGCCGCGTGTCAGCGAACATGGCCACGTGTGTCAGCACTGACACGCGTGTCATAGGTTCGCCATCACGGTCCTAACCTGCTCCTCTTCTGCAAACTGTGACTACCTGCTGACAACTCCTGGCTCTTCTCCTGACTGCGCTTTTTGCCTCATCCATTTGTACAGCAACCAAAACTTCCTGTTAACAACCCCTGGCTTACATCTGACTACGCTTTCCACCTCATCCATTTGTACTGCAGACATGACTACTTGCTGATGACCTCCAGCTTCCTCCTGACTACTCTCCGATCCCGCATGACTACTACAACCACGGCTCCTATCCAGCGTCGGTAAGACGTTACGGACACTATTACTGTGAGGAAGTCCCAGTAATGGGCACTACTATTGTAAGGGGGTTACTGAGGGGCTTCAATATTGTGAGGGGACCTACTATGAGGCACTGTTGCTGTTAAGCATCACTAAGGGGCACTATTGCTATGAGGAGGTCACTGTTGCTGTGAGGAGGTCATTAAGGAGCACTATTACTGTAAAGGGGTCACTCAAGGGCACTGTTACTGTGAGGGGGTCACTGAATGGCATTATTAATGTGAAGTGAATACTGAGGAGCACTGTTGCTGTGAGAGGGTCACTATGGGGCTCTATTACTATAAGGGGGACACTGAGTGGCATTGTTACTGTGAGTGGGTTCCTAGATAGCATTATTACTTTAAGGGGGTCACTAAGGGCCACTATTACTGTGACTGTATCACTAATGGGCACTATTAATTTGAGAGGGTCAGGGTCACTAAGGGTCACTATCTTCATGAGGGGATCACAAAAGGGCACTATTACTGTGAGGTGAACACCAAAGGGCACTCTTAATGTGAGGTGGACACTAAGGGGCACCATTAGTGTATGGGAGTTACTAATGGACATTATTACTGTGAGGGTATCAGTGAAGAGTCACTAAGGGGTGACACTCATGAGGGGACGCTGATATGTGCTTTTACCGTAAAGTGGTCAATTAGGAAAACTATTACTGTGAGGAGGTGACTGAAGGGCACATTTACTGTGAGAGTAACACTAGGGGACCTATTACTGTGAGGGGGTCACCGAGGGGCACTGTTACTGTGGGAGAAACACTAAGGGGCATTATTATCTGAGAGGGGGTCACTAAGAGGCACAATTATTGTGAGGTGACCCACTAAGGGGCATTGCTACTATTAGGCATCATTAATGGGCCCTATTGCTGTGAGGGAGTCACTGAGAGGCAGCATTTCTGTGAGGGGGACACTGAGAAGCACTATTACTATATGGGAGTCAGTGAAGGGTACTATTACTGTGAGGGGGCCACTGGTGGGCAATATTAGTGTGATGGAGTCACTGAGGGGCATTTTTACAGTGAAAAGGTCTCAGAGGGGGTGGCTTAGCATAAAAGGGGTATGATATACCATTAACATTTTGCTGCAGAGTGCTTACTTGGGACCACACACACTTTACTGTATAGTCATCTGATTGGGGAAAGACAGCCTGAGATACCTGGATTGTCACTGCAGTACAGAGCATTTTAGGAAGCAGCAGAAAGTCATACCTGCTGTCTTTCCTTAGTACTCACTGGCCATACAGCACATGCTCCATTTTTAAGGATAGTTCTCAGGAAAAGCAATGAGCCGGCAGAGAAAAGTAACTATTTTTGCTCTTATCATCTATTTCTGTAGTGATAATGCCGCATTGTGCAGAACGGAATGAGAGCGATAAGGAAACCGGAACACACAATGTGACACGGCATGAAGGAGAACGGCTCTCTACAGGGCAAATAATGCAATAATGCTATCATATGTGCGATTACCGGAGATTATTATACCCCAAGGTCATGTGAGACACAAGAAAAAATGTGGTAAGGGGTTAGCGAGCTGCAAAAAGTGTCACTGCCCTCAATAAGAGGAGCACAGTAACAGTCTTACATCCTTATACACCCCCACATGCCCCCTCTCAGTAATAATGCCCCATATGCTCTCACTCATTCATAACCATTCATGACTCCCACGGTAATATTTCCCCTGCAGGCCTCTGTGTAATAATGCCCCCTTAAAGCACTCTGTAATAATACCCCACACGTGTCCCCTCAGTAATAATGTCCCTGCATGCTCCCTTATTTAATAATTCCTATGAATGTCCCTGAGTAACCATATCCCTGTGTGCCCCCTTCATAATAATGCCCCCCGCATACACCTCAAGTAACAATACCACTGCAGACCCTCCTACCTCTGAGTAATAATGCCCTCATGTGGCTCACTGAATAACAAAACCCCTGCATGTCTCCCTCAGTAATAATGTCACAGCAAGCCAAACTCATTAATAAAGACCCCACATTCCCTCCAAGAAATAATATCCCTGCATGCCCCTCACTGCAATAATGCCCCTGCATACCCTTCATAGTAATAATACTCCTGCATACCCTTCGTAGTAATAATACCGATGCATGCCCCTCACTGTAATAATGCCCCTGCATACCCTTCATAGTAATAATTCCCGTTCATGCCCCTCGCTGTAATAATGCCCCTTCATACACCTCATAGTAATAATGCCAATGCATGTGCCTCGCTGTAATAATGCTCCTGCATGCACTTTCAGTAACCCTCTTTTACGCAGTAGGATAAAAAAAAACCTATACTCACGTCTTACGCTCCCCCTGCAGATCCAGTCTCTGCTGTTGCTTTACCTCTTTCTCCTCTGCTACCCCCAAAGCGCAGAAGAGAAAGAGGTACAGCAAGAAATGACTCTACCCACAAAGAACAGAGCAGAGGAGAGAGAGGTACAGCAAGAAATGACTCTACCCACAAAGAACAGAGGAGAGGAGAAAAAGGTACAGCAAGAAATGACTCTACCCACAAAGAATAGAGGAGAAAGAGGTACAGCAAGAAATGACTCTACCTACAAAGAGCAGAGCAGAGGAGAAAGGGGGACAGCAAGAAATGACTCTACCTACAAAGAACAGAGCAGAGGAAAAAGAGGTACAGCAAGAAATGACTCTACCCACAAAGAACAGAGCAGAGGAGAAAGAGGTACAGCAAGAAATGACTCTACCTACAAAGAACAGAGGAGAGGAGAAAGAGGTACAGCAAGAAATGACTCTACCCACAAAGAACAAAGGAGAAAGAGGTACAGCAAGAAATGACTCTACCCACAAAAACAGAGCAGAGGAGAAAGAGGTATAGCAAGAAATGACTCTACCCACAAAGAACAGGGCAGAGGAGAGGAGAAAGAGGTACAGCAAGAAATGACTCTACCCACAAAGAACAGAGCAGAGGAGAAAGAGGCACAGCAAGAAATGACTCTACCCGCAAAGAATAGAGGAGAAAGGGGTACAGCAAGAAATGACTCTACCCACAAAGAACAAAGGAGAAAGAGGTACAGCAAGAAATGACTCTACCCACAAAGATTAGAGTGGAGGAGAAAGAGGTCCAGCAAGAAATGACTCTACCCACAAAGAACAGAGGGGAGGAGAAAGAGGTACAGGAAGAAATGACTCTACCTACAAAGAACAGAGGAGAGGAGAAAGAGATACAGCAAGAAATGACTCTACCCACAAAGAATAGAGGAGAAAGAGGTACAGCAAGAAATGACTCTACCTACAAAGAACAGAGCAGAGGAGAAAGAGGTACAGCAAGAAATGACTCTACCCACAAAGAACAGAGCAGAGCAGAAAGAGGTACAGCAAGAAATGACTCTACCCACAAAGAACAGAGCAGAATGAGAAAGAGGTACAGGAAGAAATGACTCAACCCACAAAGAATAGAGGAGAAAGAGGTACAGCAAGAAATGACTCTACCCACAAAGAACAGAGCGGAGGAGAAAGAGGTACAGCAAGAAATGACTCTACCCACAAAGAACAGAGCAGAGGAGAAAGAGGTACAGCAAGAAATTACTCTACCTACAAAGAACAAAGGAGAAAGAGGTACAGCAAGAAATTACTCTACCCACAAAGAATAGAGGAGAAAGAGGTACAGGAAGAAATGACTCTACCTACAAAGAACAGAGGAGAGGAGAAAGAGGTACAGCAAGAAATGACTCTACCCACAAAGAACAGAGCAGAGGAGAAAGAGGTACAGCAAGAAATTACTCTACCTACAAAGAACAAAGGAGAGGAGAAAGAGGTACAGCAAGAAATTACTCTACCCACAAAGAATAGAGGAGAAAGAGGTACAGCAAGAAATGACTCTACCTACAAAGAACAGAGGAGAGGAGAAAGAGGTACAGCAAGAAATTACTCTACCCACAAAGAATAGAGGAGAAAGAGGTACAGCAAGAAATTACTCTACCTACAAAGAACAAAGGAGAGGAGAAAGAGGTACAGCAAGAAATTACTCTACCCACAAAGAATAGAGGAGAAAGAGGTACAGCAAGAAATGACTCTACCCACAAAGAACAGAGCAGAGCAGAAAGAGGTACAGCAAGAAATGACTCTACCCACAAAGAACAGAGCAGAATGAGAAAGAGGTACAGGAAGAAATGACTCAACCCACAAAGAATAGAGGAGAAAGAGGTACAGCAAGAAATGACTCTACCTACAAAGAACAGAGGAGAAAGAGGTACAGCAAGAAATGACTCTACCCACAAAGAACACAGCAGAGGAGAAAGAGGTACAGCAAGAAATGACTCTACCCACAAAGAACAGAGCAGAATGAGAAAGAGGTACAGGAAGAAATGACTCAACCCACAAAGAATAGAGGAGAAAGAGGTACAGCAAGACATGACTCTACCTACAAAGAACAGAGGAGAGGAGAAAGAGGTACAGGAAGAAATGACTCTACCTACAGAGAACAGAGCAGAGGAGAAAGAGGTACAGCAAGAAATGACTCTACCTACAAAGAACAGAGCAGAGCAGAAAGAAGTACAGGAAGAAATGACTCTACCTACAAAGAACAGAGGAGAAAGAGGTACAGCAAGAAATGACTCTACCCACAAAGAACACAGCAGAGGAGAAAGAGGTACAGCAAGAAATGACTCTACCCACAAAGAACAGAGCAGAATGAGAAAGAGGTACAGGAAGAAATGACTCAACCCACAAAGAATAGAGGAGAAAGAGGTACAGCAAGAAATGACTCTACCCACAAAGAACAGAGCAGAGGAGAAAGAGGTACAGCAAGAAATGACTCTACCTACAAAGAACAGAGGAGAGGAGAAAGAGGTACAGGAAGAAATGACTCTACCTACAAAGAACAGAGGAGAGGAGAAAAAGGTACAGCAAGAAATGACTCTACCCACAAAGAGCAGAGCAGAGGAGAAAGAGGTACAGCAAGAAATGACTCTACCCACAAAGAACAGAGCAGAGCAGAAAGAGGTACAGCAAGAAATGACTCTACCCACAAAGAACAGAGCAGAATGAGAAAGAGGTACAGGAAGAAATGACTCAACCCACAAAGAATAGAGGAGAAAGAGGTACAGCAAGAAATGACTCTACCCACAAAGAACAGAGCGGAGGAGAAAGAGGTACAGCAAGAAATGACTCTACCCACAAAGAACAGAGCAGAGGAGAAAGAGGTACAGCAAGAAATTACTCTACCTACAAAGAACAAAGGAGAAAGAGGTACAGCAAGAAATTACTCTACCCACAAAGAATAGAGGAGAAAGAGGTACAGGAAGAAATGACTCTACCTACAAAGAACAGAGGAGAGGAGAAAGAGGTACAGCAAGAAATGACTCTACCTACAAAGAACAAAGGAGAGGAGAAAGAGGTACAGCAAGAAATTACTCTACCCACAAAGAATAGAGGAGAAAGAGGTACAGCAAGAAATTACTCTACCTACAAAGAACAAAGGAGAGGAGAAAGAGGTACAGCAAGAAATTACTCTACCCACAAAGAATAGAGGAGAAAGAGGTACAGCAAGAAATGACTCTACCCACAAAGAACAGAGCAGAGCAGAAAGAGGTACAGCAAGAAATGACTCTACCCACAAAGAACAGAGCAGAATGAGAAAGAGGTACAGGAAGAAATGACTCAACCCACAAAGAATAGAGGAGAAAGAGGTACAGCAAGAAATGACTCTACCTACAAAGAACAGAGGAGAAAGAGGTACAGCAAGAAATGACTCTACCCACAAAGAACACAGCAGAGGAGAAAGAGGTACAGCAAGAAATGACTCTACCCACAAAGAACAGAGCAGAATGAGAAAGAGGTACAGGAAGAAATGACTCAACCCACAAAGAATAGAGGAGAAAGAGGTACAGCAAGACATGACTCTACCTACAAAGAACAGAGGAGAGGAGAAAGAGGTACAGGAAGAAATGACTCTACCTACAGAGAACAGAGCAGAGGAGAAAGAGGTACAGCAAGAAATGACTCTACCTACAAAGAACAGAGCAGAGCAGAAAGAAGTACAGGAAGAAATGACTCTACCTACAAAGAACAGAGGAGAAAGAGGTACAGCAAGAAATGACTCTACCCACAAAGAACACAGCAGAGGAGAAAGAGGTACAGCAAGAAATGACTCTACCCACAAAGAACAGAGCAGAATGAGAAAGAGGTACAGGAAGAAATGACTCAACCCACAAAGAATAGAGGAGAAAGAGGTACAGCAAGAAATGACTCTACCCACAAAGAACAGAGCAGAGGAGAAAGAGGTACAGCAAGAAATGACTCTACCTACAAAGAACAGAGGAGAGGAGAAAGAGGTACAGGAAGAAATGACTCTACCTACAAAGAACAGAGGAGAGGAGAAAAAGGTACAGCAAGAAATGACTCTACCCACAAAGAGCAGAGCAGAGGAAAAAGAGGCACAGCAAGAAATGACTCTACCCACAAAGAACAGAGCAGAGGAGAAAGAGGTACAGCAAGAAATGACTCTACCCATAAAGAACGGAGTAGTAAGCACACAGAGTCCTCTTGAATGGAGAAAAAGAAGTGCTGTTGTGAAGAAGAAAAAGAGAGGGGTGGTTGTGGGGGATTCCCTATTGAGAGGAACAGAGGCCGCTGTCTGCAGACCTGACACCTCACGAGAGGTGTGCTGTCATCCAGGTGCACAAATCAAAGAGGTGTCTGATAGGCTGACAGGACTCTTCAGTCCTACAGAACATCACCCATTCCTACTAATACATGCAGGGACAAATGACATTCCAAAAAAAGACCTTGCAACTATCTGCAGAGACTTTGAAGACCTTGGAAAGAAGGTGAAGGAACTAAGAGCACAGGTGGTCTTCTCATCCATCCTCCCAGTAGATGGCCATGGAATAGAAAGATAGAACAGGATTCTAAGATTTAGATTTCAGCAAAGATTTGGATTTCTAGACCATGGAGTGCATTACCTATACAATGGACTGTTTGCTAGAGACGGGTTGCACCTTACAAAAACAGGTAAGCATATATTTGGTGGGCGCCTTGCTTCACTCATTAGGAGAGCTTTAAACTAGAACAATATGGAAAAGGAAGTGAAAGGCCAGGTAAAAATATACAGCTAATTAATACATTTGAGAACCTCGCTATTAGAAGTGGAAAGAAAGAACAAAGACAAAAAATTCAGAAAGAAAGTAGAGGAACAAGAGACACCGATCACAAACTAAAATGTTTTTATACAAGTGCCCAGAGCATGGGGAACAAACAAGGAGAATTGGAGCTCCTAACACAGGAAGAGAAATATGATGTCATAGGCATCACGGAAACTTGATGGGATAATACACATGATTGGAACACAAGGCTTGAAGGATACAACTTATTTATAAGAAACAGACCTAATAAAAGGGCAGGAGGTGTTGTAGAAACTGTTTGGGTGAGAATACAAGGTAAGTACAACAGAAAGGACACCATTGTAGGTATTTACTATAGGCCGCCTGGACAAGCAGAAGATATTGATGAACTCTTTCTACATCAGATGGCCAAGCTCTCAAAGAAGCCCAACATAGTGATCATGGGAGATTTTACCCATCAGACATTTGTTGGGAATCTCTCTCAGGTAAAAGTAATGGATCCAACAGATTCTTATCTGCTCTTACTGATAACTTTATCTTCCAAAAGGTAGAAGAGAAAACAAGGGGATCTGCTATCTTGGATCTAATTCTTACCAACAGGGAGGGAATGGTTGAGGAAGTAAGGGTGGCTGGGACCTTAGGAGGCAGTGATCATGATATCCTTGGATGTTGGATAACAAGGGGAGAAGACCTGAGAAGACTCAGACCTCAAGGTTGGATTTCAGAAAGGAAGAATTTAATGAACTCAGAAAGAGGAAGAATCCAATGGCTGGATGTTCTTAAGGACAGAAATGTCCAAGAAGGTTGGGAAATATTGTGAAATAAGATTCTCAAAGCACAATCGTTACCAATCCCTAAAAGAAGGAAGAATGGGAAGCATTTAAAGAGACCAGGATGGATGAACACAGAACTTGTACACATGGTAAAAAGGAAGAAAAATATGTTTAGCAAATGGAAAGAGGGGGAAATATCTAAAGAAGAATATAATGCGGTCTGCAGAAACTGTAGCAAGTGTCAGAAAAGCTAAAGCTAATTATGAATTGAGGCTTGCACTGGGAGGATGGAGGAGAAGACTACCTGTGCGAGTAATTAACAACCACAATCAGTGTTAGTGCTGGTTGTTGCTATCACAGACAGTTGGCACCAGGCTTGGTTTGGCTCACAATCCATATAACCCCATACACCCAGGACGTAAATGTACACCCTGTGGTGTTAACGGGTTAAATATGCCCGAATTTGCTATGGAAATATGGCATATTTTCAATAGTGAATCTTACTGGTCACTGTTTGAGCAATGGGACCTCTGGTTCCATCTGAGTCCCGTTCTTGAGGATTCCGCCAGCGCCTCTGGGTGGGGATGGAAGCACGGTGTGAACATCCCCTTAGACAGGGAGGAAATAGTTAACCTGAAAGCACCAGTCTGATACCCACAATGTTACAGGAATACTAAAGCTATAGTCACAAGCAGAGTTAGAAGAGATTAGAACCTGAGACAAGCCATGACACCAGCACAACACCCACCTTCATACCGCTACTGATTGCTTTGTTCTACTAATATCTTTTGCAGAATCGCATTCCTTAAACGCCTCTGTTACTTCTATTTTTCTTGGCCTAGCTAAACAAACAATCTAAGAAATGCGCAAAAAACCTCTATATGTGTCCGAGTACATCTACAATTTTCCCCCTCATCATCCTCACAATCTGGCTGCAGTAGGAGACCTAGAACATTAAAAGGGTATTCCAATTGTCAACCACTGATGGCCTATCCGAAGAATAGATCATCAATAGTAAATCAGCAGGTGTCCACCACATGGAACCCCACTGATCAGTAATTCACTGGGCCAGAGTACTTGTAAACTGAACTGATATCTGCAGGAAGCTGACAGCTCTGTTCTCACTGCATAGGCCAGGCTTGGTATTATAGGAACAGCTCCCAGTGAAGAGAGTGGGTGCAATACCAAGCCTAGCCACTGCATTAAGAACGGAGCTGTCTGCTTCCTGCAGAAATCAGCTGATTGGTGGGGATGCCAGTTAGCAGACTTCCATCAATCTACTATTGATGGCCTATCTTAAGTTTAGGTCATTAATAGTTTTACAAGTGGACAACCCCTTTAAACATCCATCTCCTTAGCTACGCTCCTCATTGATCTGTTAGATAAAACTGGCATACTCCATATACCTTAAAAGCATTTTTTTATTCATTCATTATGCAGTTCTCCCCCTGGTATATATAAGTGGTCTAGAGTTATCTTGGTTAGGTATTTCTTTCCATCTGAGACTCCGGGCCTCTTTCTCCTCAGATGGTCATGTGATTTCAGTTCTGACCAGCTCAGATCTACTTGGGGTTATGTGTTCAGTTTCTTATTTTTTGTGACGCCATTACATGGATTTACCACAAGAACCGCCTAGAGGAGGACACAGACACTCCTATCACAGTTACTGATGATAATCACACAGATCCTGTTGTAGTGTACAGAAGTTGATGTGCACATGTGTTCCGGAAGTTTCTGGATGATCTATGTTGTCTTGTGTCTGTGTTTTTCCACTGTCTTTATGTGTATGAATATGATGTGTATTGCACCTTTGCAGCACTGAATTAGTTACTGTCTGGGTTATGTCTGGGAAAGTATCTATTGGTATGTCATGTGACCTCCTTATATATGTGGGTGCAAGGTGTGTGAGAGAGGTCTGTCTTTTCTTTTGTTTTTTGGCTGTTTCCTTGGAAAGAGAAAGAGAGCCTGGCCTGTACTCAGATGCCTTCAGTCTCAGTACAAGAAGAGATGAGGAGGCCAAGCGGATATCCCATTAATGCCCTGAACCCCTTCTTCTCCTTCCCCTCTTTTGATGGAGTACAAGTGGAGTTTGCCCGCCGTGCGGTGTGGGGTGAAAAGGTTGCAGAGATCCATGAGAATGAACCGGTAGAGTGTTGGTAGAGTTTCCTAAGAGTTGGTGTCCGGGACCAGAGAACCGCAGTTAACTAGGCCTGGGTAAGTCACCCTGTTCTCCCGTGTTTCCTCCCTGTAGCTTCACGTGTTCTGAACCTTCACTGTTTTTGCCGGTGGATGTAAAGAGGATTGTTGTGAATTGTTATTTCAAGTTTCTCAGGAAACGGCTTCACCGACCGCTCCCGGTTTGGCCTTTTGAATTCTACCCCGTGTCTGGACTCTTATTCCCCAGAGAGATCACCACGGAGGAAGGAACGGTGGCGTCACGAGTGACAAGAAGGACTCGGGTAAGCCACTCGTGGGTTTCCTTATTTAATATAGTCTGCCTGAGTCCCTTGGACGTGTCCCTGGTTACCCTCCGGATGGCAGAAGGTAGAGCCACCTTGACAAGTGAACTACTCTACCCCCTCTGTCTCCTAGGCTGGGACCCGCTCCTCGGACACTGCATTGTCACACAGGTATGGTAGAGGAGATCACAGCTCATCCTCCTGATTGTATACTCATGGGCTGCAGCTTATTTAGGTGAATATAGAAGGTAATGACAATCATAATTAAACTGTCCCCCAGCAGACAGAAATGGTATAACCTCAGCTAATACTGTGCTGATGCAACATGGGACTGATTTGAAAGTGAAAGCAAAAGAAATCGCAGCATCGAGATGGTGCCTAATAAACATCAGACAGGGGGCTGCACTGCATGGAAGTGGCTGCAGTACACAGAGGAGACCACCAGAGTGTGACGGGCAATCTGTTGGGGGGGGGGGGGGGGCAGTGATGAAAAAATAAGTTCTTGCTGAAGTGACCTTTTGACCTCTGCTGGCCAAATGATTGTTCATTCGACAAAGGTTTCCCCTGGCTTCCCCATAGACATAAACATTCGTCTCAACTGTTAGTGTATTTAGGTAGGTAAGCTGCAGTCCTACAGCTCTGGCAGCAGCTTATCTCCTGAGGAACAAAATCTCCCCCCCCCCCCCCCCACATCATCTGTCAGGGGAAAGTTGAGCCACGGCCATAGACATTAGAGAGTTGTCCGTCCTTGGCATTTGGACGACTATACACTAATTTGTATGGTGGCCTTTGGGGATCAGAAAGAAATGAACCCTGTGTCCTCTGCAAGATTAGGTTTGGAACATGCAAAAAATCCTGCAGACCTTAAAGGGATTCTGCCATCATAGTTTTCGAGCTTAAAGGGGCTATCCAGGGATTTAAAATTTCTTACTGGCACCTGGGTGTCGGACCAGCCACTTCCGGCTGCATTCCAACAAGGCGTCACATGGTATTGCGGCTGTCCGATGTCGATGACGTCATAGATGAGGCAGGGCTGTCGGCTCATTATAATAACTAAGCTACCCACATGTATAAGTATTCATATAGCATACAAGAAAGGGGGGTACGCCTAGTGCCACAACCAAGCATGCGTTTCCACGCAGTCTGTGCTCCCCTGATGAGGCCAAATTTTTAGCGCTCTATAGATTGCAAAGCTTGTATCTCCTCACACCATGGACCGTCCCTTTAAATTCCATCCTATAGGTTATTTCTCGCATTAATAGTCTTCTTGATCCACAAATGGTGGTGCATGCATTAAGTATAGCACTGACCTACAGCGCCGTCCTCCAAGTATATTTTACTTTATTGCGCAGATTTTGTCCCCAAGCACGAGGGAATGGAAGGCCTCCTCACAGATGGCCATGTGCAGCGCCAGCAGATTACAAACTATTTTTATTACTAGTGCTGTACCAGAGAATACATGAAGCCAGCAAATGTGTCACAACAAAATCCCCAACCTGAGGCCCGGGGACGAGATAATGATATTTACAGAGGTTAAAGGAATATTGATATTTGTAAAGGAACTGTTCATTTAATCATAGAATGGTAGAGTTGGAAGGGACCTCCAGGGTCATCAGGTCTGACCCCCTGCTCAGTGCAGGATCACTAAATCATCAAATGTTTGTCCAGCCTGTGTTTGAACACTTCCATTGAAGGAGAACTCACCACCTCCCGTGGTAACCTGTTCCACTCATTGATCCCCCTCACTGTCTAATATCTAATCTGTGTCTCCTCCCTTTCAGTTTCATCCCATTGCTTCTAGTCTTTCCTTGTGCAGATGAGAATAGGGCTGATCCCTCTGTACTGTGACAGCCCTTCAGATATTTGTAGACAGCTATTAAGTCTCCTCTCAGCCTTCTCTTCTGCAAGCTAAACATTCCCAGATCCTTTAACTGTTCCTTATACGACGTGATTTGCAGACCTCTCACTATCTTGGTTACTCTTCTCTGAACTTGTTCCAGTTTGTCTATGTCTTAAAGTAGGGTGCCCAAAACTGGACCCAGCAGATGAGATCTGACTAAGGAAGAGTAAAGGGGAATAATTACCTCACATGACCTACACTCACTCTATGCTCCTCTTAATACATCCCAGAATTGTGTTTGCCTTTTTGGCTGCTGCATCACATTGTTGACTCATGTTCAGTCTATGATCTATTAGTATACCCAAGTCTTTTTCACATGTGCTGCTGCTTAGCCCAATTCCTCCCATTCTGTATATGCTTTTTTTATTTCTTACCCAGATGTAGGACTTTGCATTTCTCCTTGTTAAATACCATTCTGTTAGTCGCTGCCCACTGTTCGAGCTTTTCTAGATCTTTTTGAATCCTCTCTCTCTCTTCCCTAGTGTTAGCTATCCCTCCTAGCTTTGTGTCATCTGCAGATTTAATCAGTTTCCCCTCAATTTCCTCCTCCAGATCATTTATAACAATATTGACCAACACTGGGCCTAGGACAGAGCCCTGTGGTCCCCACTTGATAGATTCGTCCACTTAGATGTGCAGCCATTTCTGAATTTATTAAAGGGGTTGTGCAAAGATGAAGGTTGGTGTCAGCACCTAGCAAACTCAGACAGGTGGCGGGGCCCACCGCACTTGTGGTGCCACTTTACTTTGGAGACCAGATGCAGGATCTGTGAGGTTCCCCTGAATTCACTTGTAAGGGCATCCTTAGAACACCGATGCAAATTGAATAGGCTGCTGCTGGCACTCATTGCCCCGTCACCACTTCCTGTCAGATGCAGGCAGCGCTATTACTTTACCGCCCCACCTGCATGCCTCCGCAGGGGCCAGGCCTGTCCGTGTGCCTCCTTTTTCCGACAATGCTGTCACTATTTAATCCCCTTCTATTCCTGAAAAACAGCAAAGTGTATAACGTAGCTGTGGGGGACTGGGAGGCGGGGCTAGCTAGATGGAGAGGAAGGAAGCGACCAAGGGAAGGTGTTAGAGGGATAGGAAAGAGAAGAGAGGAAGAGGAGGAGTCAGTGCTCAGAAGGAGAAAGAAGAGTGGAGTCGCACCAGGAGAGGTCTGCAGCAAGTCTGAAGATGGAGCACCTAACGCAGCAAATTCGGGAAGCGGTGGCCAGCCAGGGTCCCCTGTGGCTCGTGAAGATGGCCGAAGAGTACCGGTCGGCGGCAACAGCGGCGGCGGCGTTACCGGAGGCGAGGCCGGAAGAGGAGCCAGCGGCGGAGTGCGGCGGCACGGAACCTCGTGGGAGGCCGCAAAGACGTAGGCAACCACCGGCAAGATTAAGCCCCAGCCCAGCGACGAAAAAAGGGGGCAGAAGCAGCCCAAGAGCAGCGGGAGCGAGCCGGAGTGGAGCGGCGCGGTCGCAGCGCCAGGCGGAGGCTTACAGGCCTGGGGAGCGTAGGAGTGGGGACGAGAGCGGAGCGGAAGGCGGAGGTCTACTCACCGGGAGAGGCGGAGCGGTGCCAAGGTCGGGTAAGTCCTGCGCGGGCAAGGGGAATCCCGTGGCGGTGCAGGAGATCATGGCGGAGGTGAGGGAGAGCGGGACACGTGTCTCCCTCAGCAGGCGGAGGGATCTGCGAGCCGGAAGTAGTACCGGCGGGAGGCCTGCACTTCGGAAGGAGGCCACAAGGGGCTACGGGAGCGAGTCCCTGTTCAGCCCGGAGGAGCGCAGCGGGGGGGAGGGAGAGCTTAGCGGGGGTAGCGAGAGGGAAGGGGGGGGGTCGGATTTCAAAGAGAGGTGTCAGGAGGATAAATAGAAGGGAGAGTAGGGATAGTGGAGATAGTGCAGGCAGTATAGTTTTCATGAGAAGGGGGCTTGGGGCGTTGGCAACAGCCCCTCCGCCTGGAGAGGGGAGGGGGGGGAGGGGCGGGGGCGCTTTATGCAGCAACAAGCAATAGTGGCATCAGGGGCAGCAGGTGGATGGCAGGGCGCCCGACACGAGCGGCACACAGGCGGGCGCCCACCGGGCAGCTCGTCAAGGGAGCGAGCTAGTTGGCGCGCTAGGGAGGAGCAAGCAGCAGGGCAAGGTAAGTATGGAGGGGTGGGGGGGCGCAGAAGCGAAAAAGGGGCGCAGCGGTTTAGGGCAGGCAGAAGAGCGCGGGTATCTACGAGCTCGTCAGCGTCTCCAGAGAATGAGGGTCGGAAAAGGAAGGCCCCTCTAATGGATACACAGAGAAGGGCAGGAGCGGCGGTTGTTTACGATAGGCGCAGCGGCCGGGAGCGGGACGCTCGGGCTTCACGCGATACTTCATCTCTCTCGCCGGCTTCTTCCGCAGATAATAGGTACGCTCCCCGCAGTAGCAGGCACAATATGGCACCTTCGGCCGGTAGGGCATTCAGTGCGCAGAGCCAGAGAAGCCGTGGTGTCACCCATGATTTGGGCACGGAACGACACGCAGGCCAGAGGCGGGATCGTGTATCAACGCCACCCGGCCCGAGCTTCCTCTTGGCGGAACCAGGGAGGAACAAGGCGGGTGAGTCACACTACAAAAATGTTTGGGATGTATCGGTAACATCAGGTGATAAGTATAACGAAGATTTTATGGGTGCGCTTAAAGCGCTGGTAAATCGTTCTGGAATTGAGAAAGGTTTTGCTCACGCACCCGAGAGCTCGCAAGGGGCGAGTCGTAGGGGCGAAGAGTTGTGTGATGAAGAATTTATGGGAGCGCTAAAAGCGCTGGTAAATCGTTATGAGGTTGGTAAAAGTTTGGCTCACGCACCCGAGAGCTCGCAAGGGGCGAGTCGTAGGGGTGAAGAGCTGGTTGGTGACGGCTTAAGGTTCGCAGATACACTTTTCTGCGGGGTAGCCCCGCTCGGGGTGGGTTTGACGGAAGAAGTAACGGAGAAAATTAAAAATAGTACATATGTTGACATATGGTCACTACTGTCGGTGGAACATATTGCGGTCGACAAAGAACGGTTTTCGGAACGTGGGACCGACAAAAAGGCGAAAGTAGCCAAAACATTTGGTAATTGGCTACAGGCGTTTTTAATGTTGGCACACGTAGCTTGTCAACACAGCCCACAGAAGGGCCCTGAACTAATGGTGTACATGAATACCATTCATAGTGCTTATAAACTGCACGGAGGGTCGGCGTGGTGGAGGTACGACGAGGATTTTCGTCGTCGTATTTCCGGAATGAGGAACATAAGCTGGGCCACGAAGGCAACGGATGTGTGGATCCAGCTTATTCTTTCACAAAAACCGGTAAAACCGTTTTTTCAGGGGACCGCTGCAGGCGCCAGTGGACAGCAGGCACCTGCGGCATCAAAACCCTCCGGATCGTGCTGGGCCTTCAACGAAGGTCATTGCCGATTCTACGCATCGTGTATGTTTCGGCATGAGTGCTCAGTGTGCGGAGGAGCACACTCCGCAGTACGGTGTTTTAGGCGACAGAGGACAGCAGTTACACCAGGGGTGCCCAGCGCAGGGGCGAACCCCAGTGAACGTCAGGTACCTGGAGCGGTGGCTCGTCCGGTACCACAGGACGCAGGAGGCAAGATTAATTAGGTTAGGTTTTACGGAAGGTTTCCGGATACCGCACAACCCGACTTTTTCCCTTAGGCTCTGCGACAATCTAAAATCGGCTCGAGAAAACAAAGAGTTAGTGATGGAGAAGTTACTGAAAGAGGTAGAATTGGGTCGGATGGCGGGCCCATTTCGGGAGCCCCCATTCGGGAACTTGCGGGTTTCACCTTTGGGGCTGGTCCCGAAGAAGGAACCGGGCAAGTTCCGGCTTATCCATCATTTATCTTTTCCGGCGGGTGATTCGGTCAACGACGGGATTTCGAAAGAGCAAGCGGCAGTGTCTTTCGACCGGGCGGTGTATCTAGTCCGTCGGGCGGGAGCTGGCGCAATGTTAGCAAAGGCGGACATTGAATCAGCTTTCAGGTTGCTTCCGGTACACCCTGATTGTTTTCATCTGTTGGGGTGTAGATTGGAAGGGTGCTATTTCGTGGACATGTGTTTGCCAATGGGATGCTCTATTTCGTGCTATTATTTTGAGGTTTTCAGTTCTTTTTTGGATTGGATACTTCGATTCGAGACGGGCATCCCTTCGGTATTACACTATCTGGACGATTTTTTGTTCGTAGGGCCCCCCGAGTCAGGCGTATGCGGTTTTCTATTGGCATCTTTTCAGAGGCTGATGGAAAGAGCAGGCGTTCCCCTGTCCGCGGAAAAGACAGTAGGGCCAGTGACAGCTTTGGAGTTCTTAGGTATCGAGATCGATACTAAGGATATGGTGTTTCGGCTACCAGAGGAAAAGATTGCACGGCTGCGGCAGATGGTAGAGACCGTTGGTACATCACGGAAAGTTACACTGCATCAAATGCAAGTGCGGCTGGGCCTGCTAAATTTCGCGTGTCGGGTCATACCTATGGGACGCGCCTTTTCGAGGCGATTGTCCTTGGCGACGAAAGGGGCAAAGGAGCCTCATCATTTTGTCAGGGTGACAAAGGAAATGAAGGCGGACCTGCACATATGGAAGGTTTTTCTCGAAACTTTCAATGGGCAGGTAATATGCCAAAGGGAAGAAGTCGACAGTGAGGAGCTAGGACTGGTATCAGATGCAGCTGGAGCCTGTGGTTTTGGTGTGATTCTTGGTAACAGGTGGTGCAACGCCATGTGGCCGGAAGCCTGGGTCGAGAGAGGATGGACGAGAAACATAGCTCTGTTGGAAATTTTTCCCATCATGGTCGCCATTGAACTATGGGGCCCGGTGTTGGCTAATAGAAGTATATGTTTTTGGTCGGATAACCAGACGGTGGTGAGAGCGGTAAATAAACAGTCCTCAGCGTGCAAATTGGTGTTGACGGCTTTACGCCATTTGATTTTGGATTGCCTACAGCATAACATAAAGTTCAAAGCGAGCCATGTACCAGGACATTTAAATAACAAAGCTGACGCTCTTTCTCGATTTCAGATGTCGAAATTCAGGGAGCTTCACCCGACGGCGGACGTCGAGGGGGTATGTTGCCCTGCTTTCTTATGGCAAATAATAGAAAGGAGCTCCTGAATCTGGTCCGTAAGTCGGTATCCGAAGCCACATGGCGGCGCTACAATGCGATTTGGAAGCAATGGTTTGAGGTCGCCGGGGGTGGTTTTCCGGATACGGAACAGGCTAGAGCGGTTACTTTAGACACATTGGCGAACCTGCGCGGGCGGGGAGCGTCGGCGGATGCGGCGAGAAAACACGTTTCGGCAATAGCATTTTTGTTACGCTTACACGGGAGTCGGGACGTGACAAAGGATTTTGTTTTTACGCAAATACTGAAAGGTTGGAAGAAAGAGAAGTTTTCTCGGGATGGGAGACGCCCGATCACTTTCGAGCTGCTTTGCGCAATGATGAAGATAATGGGATCAGTATGTGCGAACGCGGAAGAAACGGCGCTTTTTAGAACTACATTTTCCTTAGCCTTTTTTGCAGCGCTGCGGTTGGGCGAATTAGTATCGACGAGTAAAAATAATCTGGGAGGTCTGCAATTTTCGGATGTTTCGCTCGGGGACGACGATATTAAGATTTGCATAAGAAAATCGAAAACGGACATATACGGAGCGGGAGAATGGTTGCGGATTCGTGCGCTGGGGACAGAGTGGTGCCCAGTAAAGTTAGTTAGAGACGTTATGGCACGCCAAAGTGGTGGCGGCCCGCTATTGGTGCACGCAACGGGATTTCCGGTAACAAGGTACCAGTTCACGGCGATAATGCGGTCATGCTTAAAAAACCTGGGTTTGGCGCCAAACGATTTTGGGTCTCATTCGTTTAGAATCGGGGCGGCCACGTCGGCGTTTTCCTGTGGGTTGCGAAGTGAGGAGGTAAAAAGGGTGGGTAGGTGGAAATCGGAGGCATACCGGTCCTATGTAAGGCCGGATTTGAGAGTACTGTGAAATGGTTATGAGTTTGATGTTGGGGACATTTTCTTCCCCTGTTTTTCTTTCTTGATTTGTTTTACAGGTTCAAATTGGACAGTGTGGGTGGTAGGCCACTCCTACATATTTTGGGCCGAAAAGAGGGCCAGAGCAAGGCTGGTGGGTCCCCATTTGGGACAAAAAGACGTATGCGTGCAATGGCACGGCGTACGAGGTTTGAAATGGACCGGGCTGCTCCAAGAGGTGCTGCAAATCAGCAGGCGGTCACCCGATAAAGTGATCTTGGTAATCCACGCGGGTGGAAATGATCTGGGGAAAGTTAAAGTGGGAGAGTTGCTAACGTTGATGAAGGAGGATTTATACCGTTTTAAAAAATTCTTTAACGACGTTATTATAGTCTGGTCAGATATTGTGGCCAGAAGGTTCTGGAGGGACGCGAGGGATATGGAGGCGATAGAGAGAGCGAGGAGGAACGTTAATTTTAAGATGTCTAAATTTGTTCAGTCAATTGGGGGGGGTGTCAGTTAGACATTGGGAGTTAGAAAAGAGAGAGATAGGCATGTTTAGGGGTGACGGTGTTCACCTTAGTGATATTGGCACCGACACGTTTTGTCAGGACTGCAGGACGGGGTAGAGGAGGCGTTGTGGCTGGCATGTGGGGGGCGGAGTGCAGCATAGGGATACGCTGCATCCTTGGTGGCGGTAATTTTATTCCATGCCAGCAATGGATGGAAGGGCTGTACAGGCCCATCATGGGGCTTTCTTACGCCTGGTTGTTTTTACGTTAAAAGTTTTAAATTTAATAAAGCGGTTAAGCGGCATGGAAGATGGGTATAAAGTGGAGTAAAAGAGAAATTAAATAAAGCTGTGGCCTACCCACGTAAAACGCCAGCAGGTTGTTGTGTCCTTTATTTCATAGAAAAGGGGAGCTAAGAGGTAAATGGGTAGTCCTCCCAGTCACAGCTGTCTTCCCGTTCTCTTTATCATCTTCCAGACCCAATCTGCAGGAACCAAATACCTGGGAGAACAGCAGTGCCACCGAGTCCCGTACTGTGCACAGCAAAATGGGTACTTAAGCCTGGCACTGCCTAGCATATTGTTCTGTTGGGTGGCTGTGCCAAGAAAGCAGCTCAATGTATAAAGCCCATCCACACTCATCACTGTTAGGATCTCGGTGTGTGAGTGACCAGGTGACATGTATGGTGCAGACTGCCAGGCTCCATGGATCGAGTCCGGTCTGATGATCCAATGCAGATGACAGGAGGTGGTACTGTTGATCAGGGATGCTAAACTTATTTTCAATGAGGGCCACATCAGCATTTTGGTTGCCTTCAAAGGGCCCTTTTTAATTATAAGACTGTATTTTAAAAGCTGTATTAAAAAAGAGGGATGAGAGAACACATGGACAAGAGCAAGGTTCTGGTCCAGAAAAATTGGGGCACAAGTCCCCCAATACAGACACTTGACTCTTAAATGCCAAATCAGAAAAAAAGGGAAAATTATGGGAGTCCCTTAGATCAAACCCCTTACTAACTGGGTTAAGTTGCCCTGTAACACAGCATCCTCTCTGATCTGTGCAGCAGGCTCATAGGATATGGGCTAGGCAGGCTGGAACAGCCTGTCCTCTGCAGGATGGTAGCAAGAACCAGCTAGGATATACAAGCTGCTGTTATGTTCGTGTGGACTAGTGAGCACCCTGCCCACCCGAATGTTACCATGGATAGGGAACACCAGGTGAAACAACCACCGATTAACACCTCTCCCTGTCTTCTACAAAGGAAGTTGAGCAAGAACCTACCTGAGTGGGGTCATCGTCCGAAAGGGGGGGGGGGGGGACAGCAGAGTTCGTATCTGGGCCCTTGCTGCCCCAAAGAACCCATGCACCCAGGCTAGGACACATTTACATGCCACCACTGACAGGGACAACTGGACAGGATACGAAGACACACAGAGCCATAATCACACCATACAGCAGCCAATACGCAAAACACTAGCAGCAGATGTTAATGCTAAAGATGCCTAGTATTTGTTGACATTTTGACCAAAATATGGAAGCTAGCAGGCCACGTCATGGCTCCCGGCAATACCGCTCATCCCTATACTAACCAAGAGTTCAGCGACATAACCAAACAAACCCCAAAATACAAAGCTGTCTTGCAGCCACCACACATAGAACCTGCTGACCACACCCACACCTGGGAACACAGCTGACCACACCCACACCTGGGAAGACAGCTGACCACACCCACACCTGGGAAGACAGCCTTGATGTGTACTACAGACCTAGAGTGATTGGCTGTCTGCAGACACACACAGGCCCAGCCAGCACAATCCCCCACACCTGAGCAGGAAAGCCTGCATGTACACTGGTCCTTCATCAATTATTCAAAGCCTCCTCTCTCTGGAGGAACCAACTCATCCGTGTATTACATGAACAGTCTATTGATTTCAAGGGCAACTGTGCAATGCCTCATTCATCCAGTGGAGGCACTGCAGGGAATGCCTGCTGCTTGGTTCCTAAGCAGAATACAGTCAATTGCTGGGTGTTTCAACAGGAGGACAGCCTATGATCCGTTTTGGGTGGACCATTCTAACAAAAAGTGCACAAAGTGAACAACCGCTTTGATGGAGCCTGATTAATTCTGGATTTAGATATTCTGCATTATTGTTAAGGGAAATTGAATGTGATATTCTGGTAAGGGTTCTGTTACAGGAATCGGCTGATGTAACATGCACCAATTGACAAGCATGTTTATGGGGGCTCATTTACTTTTCTTCTACATGGGCCGAGAATCACTGCAATGTGGACAAACTATGGTTAGTATAATCGCTCGTCCCCGTGGTGCCGGCTGTACATCTCCCTGTTCACACTGGATAATATACAGCCGACCAGAGAGCATTTTAATGCTTGCTGAAAATCAATTGTTGCTGATCGTTGTCCCTCTTACAGGCCGAACAATGGGATGAAGAACATTCCTGCCCAATAAGTGAGCCATGTAAAAGGGCCTTAAAGGTAGATTAAAATAAAGTGCTAATACTAGTCCAGGTCTTGTTAAAGGGGTTGTCTGGCCTTTTTTCCATCCAGAGAATAGATCATAAGTAGTTGATGAGCAAGGGGAGTCAACCGGGCACCCGCACTGCCTCCCTTGTCGACCGCTTCACTGACAATGTCCTGCGTGACCAGCTGATGGACGAGTGTCCCAAGTGGTGAACCCCTTTCCATCAACTACTGATCACCTATCCGGAGGATATGTCACCAGTGGAAAATAAAGCAGACAACCCCTTTAAATTCAAGATTACACTGACATGCCAAGACTAGACGGGTGTTGAGTTGTGCCACCTGTGTAGCCACCCACAGCTTTGTGGTATTTGTAAGGACAGGATCTAGGATGTAACGGGACTTCTCCAGCACATCAAATACATGCTCAATTGGGCTCATGTCAGATGAACTTCCCATCCGTACCATTCGTAGGAAATCTCCACAATGTTCCCCGAACCAGTTCTGGACAACTCGGGCCCAATAGCACGGTGCATTATCCTGCTGATATATGTCATCATTGTGGGGGTACATGAAGTCCGTGAAGGGCAGCAAGTGGCCACCAAGCAGTGAAACTTAGCAGGCAATGGTCAATTACATGTTTAGGCAGACCTGTAAACCCAACTCTTGCAGTTAGAACACACTCCACACCGGTATTGAACCACCACCAGCCTATGCAGTGTCTTGTTGACATCTGGGGTCAATGGCTTCATAGGGGTCTGCACCACACATGAATCCTACTATCACCCCAAAACAATTGGTGCCGTGTCTCACCGGACCACGCAACATGCTTCCAGTGCTCTAGGGTCCAGTTAGCAACCTAACGAGCCCATGTGAGGCGCTGTGTCTAGTGTCATGATGGTAACAGAGGTGCTCTGGTGGGTTTTCTGCTCCCATATCCCATTGAAGACATCACCGATCACGATCATTAAGCACCTGTGGGCGGTAATGTCTTCTATGATGTATCCCTGGTACACATGTGACACTGGTAAATGCCCGTACGACTTAATCAATGGAATGTCCCATCCGTCTGGCACCCAGTATAATACCTTGTTCGAACTTTGATAATTCCCGTCACCTTGCCATGAGCACGCTATTCATCCTCACGCACTTCACAACTTACTCAGATGAGGGCGCTCTCATCACTGAGCTAACACCACTCATGATCCATTTACATACCGCTATCCCAGGACTTTCGGCACGTCGGTGTATTATGCCCCTCTGTGCTCCAATGCCGGATAATTACATTATTTTGGATTGCCGGATATCGGATTAAGGGAATTTCACGGTAATAACATGTCAACATCTTACTTCTATTATATACACAGCATCAATTCTTGTAATTCTACCGGCATGAAATGTTGTTTATTGCGAAAACTGAAGACATTTCCCAACATCCCGGCCTTGGCAGCAAACATTCCTAGAAAAAAAGAGTATGGAGAAAGATCAAGTGAAAAGCAATAGCCGGAGATTTACAATGTGAACTGGGGAATCATGTAATGTTCTACACTGATTGAGAAATGTCAGGCTTTGTGGTTGTGGCTCAGAGGCTCCGGGCCGCGCTCATTATTTGTTTATTGCGGAATAAGTTGAGAAAAAGAACAACGGGGGGTCGGACGTTGGCGATGTTCCTCTCGGTCTCTTCCGAGTCGTCTTCTAAGGCCATTTTCTTCTTGCTATCTGCATGTGTTTGAATGTTCTGGTGACTTCATCCTCTCGGATTCGTCTTCTGCTGTCTTCTTACCACGGAGTCATTCCTGTGGTTTGTGAACAGGTTTATTTAATAGGTAACATCCCAATAACAGTTTATGTTTTCACCAGAACAAAGATGGGGATATTTGGGTATTCGCTCATTTTTTGATTGTCTATAATCTGCATTCAGAAGTCCTCAGGTTTCCTTTTAGCTCTGTCTTCACACATGGCCGGCCTTAGTTATGTGCGACCTATGCACGGGGTACCGACCAAAAGCTTGTAGAGGGCACCAGGTAGCTGTAGGCTGGAAGCAATCACCCTCTTTGTCTGCCAGATGATCTTCCTCCATGCAGCAGCATCTTATGGAGCTACATGAATCCTTCTTCTCCTGGTTCTGTCTCCTCCCCTCTGATGTTCCACTGTATTACTGTCAACTTATCAGGGCCCCCACAATACAATTACTTAGTTGTGCTACTTTATTTTTGTTATGAGCTTCGTACTGGTGCTGTATTTATGTTATGAGCTTGGTTCTGGAGCTGTATTTATGTTATGAGCTTGGTTCTGGGGCTGTATTTATGTTATGAGCTTTGTTCTGAGGCTGTATTTATGTTATGAGCTTGGTTTTGGAGCTGTATTTATGTTATGAGCTTGGTTCTGGGGCTGTATTTATGCTATGAGCTTGGTTCTGGAGCTGTATTTCTGTTATGAGCTTGGTTCTAGTATTGTATCTATGCACTGAGGTTGGCTCATTCTGTATTTATGTTATGAGCTTGGTTCTGGAGCTGTATTTATGTTATGAGCTTGGTTCTGAGGCTGTATTTATGTTATGAGCTTGGTTCTGGGGCTGTATTTATGTTATGAGCTTGGTTCTGGAGCTGTATTTATATTATGAGCTTGGTTCTGGGGCTGTATTTATGTTATGGGCTTGGTTCTGGGGCTGTATTTATGTTATGAGCTTGGTTCTGGTGTATTTATGAGCTTATTCTGGGGCTGTATTCCTGTACTGAGCTTGGTTCTGGGGCTGTATTTATGTATTGACTTTGATGCTTTTATTTATGTATGGAGCTTGGTTCTGGTTTATTTATCTTATGACCTTGTTTCCGGTGTTGTATTTATTTTATTAGACTGATTCTGGGTCTGTATTTCTATACAGAGCTTGGTTCTAGTGGGCCAATAACTTGTTTTCATTGTTACTAAGACTGGTGATTAGCTGCTGTAGTTATGCGTTTAAACAGGCATGGAACTGCTGGACCCAGAAGTGAGTAGAGACCGTGGGACTAGAGCAGGCAGCTACTCAAGTCGTGAGCATTTGTTGGGTTTTTTTGGAGCTCAGCAATAGTTTTCAACGGTATCTGTGTCCTGAGGATGCAGATACAGTTGAAAGTGATGCCTGGGGCTGTGGCGCTACCATGGTATTGTTGGCCCTATGATTAAATAAGCCAATTACTGAAACTGTATATAGCTAAATACGTGCATATTCCCAAAGCCCATTGAGAAGGGGAATAGGGTTAGTCTGAGCTGGCCTCCTCCTTTCTGTTGGCCCCACTGGTCCATCTCTGGAGTATCAATGCACTTGGTTCACATTACATCATAATCTAATGTAAACTTGTGCAATGTACAAGAATTGATGCCGAAATGTAATCTAGAATATTATAAACAACAGTTCTCAAGAAGTAAGAACAGACACTGAAATAAAAGCCTCCCACGGAACATGAACCCTCCACCCCGGCCCAAAAGCAAAATACTCAATCCAAGAGAAATTCCAGCTCCAGGACAGAAAGAAACAAATCGAGCAGCGATCGCAACGTGATCAGAGCCACATCTGTACTGAGTTTAGACGTTCTCCTCGTGTGGGTTTTCCCAAGGTACTTCACTTTTCCCATATACTTCAAAAACATGTTTGGACTAATTGGCGTATTGCTACACAGATACAGCTGGGATGAAATAATGATCCAACAGGATGGGTGAGGACTGAGACGTCCCTGGGCTGAGCTTCAAAAGTCCTAAGTGCAGAAAAATGTAAACTGCCAACTTAAGTTGGGTCCATTTCTGGTCTGTTGGCTGCCAGACCGTCTGAGGCTGCCCAATTGCCAAAGTGTTTGCCTTCTCTACTGGACGCCCGTCTATCTTTGACAGCTAGGCACTTAGTGGCATGTGTTTTTATGGCACTAAACAGTAAAGGTCATCCTTAGGGGTGTGCGACATGTACAGGGTAAGGGTGCCTACCCACTAGGTATTCGCAGCATTTTCTTTTCTCCAGGGGTCTATGGGACTTGTTAATGTTAAAATCACATTGCGCAAAATCGCGATTTTGCCGCGATGCGTTTTTAACATTAGAAAATCCCATGACACCTGGAGAAAAAAAACGCAGCAAATTCGTAAACGCTAGTGGGTAGTCACCCTAAAGGAGACATCACCCACCATCCTGAAGAGGGAGCCACTGATGGCCTGGCACCAATGGGTAGCATCACCATAGACCGTAAAGGAGATTTTTTTTTCAAATGGTCTCAAGGTAGTTAGCGGTATAAAATAATAGAAAACCCGTTATTAATAATGATAATCTTTATTTGTATAGCGCCAACTTAGTCCGCAGCGCTTACTCACCTTTTAATGGTCTCTCTGCTCCTACACCACGGCTCCAGTCCCCACTGTTACAAGAACCAATTACGTCATGTTCATGGTTCACATAACCACTGCAGGCAATTACTAGCCTCAGCGGTCACATGTGCCTTAAAGTGACCCTCCGATCTCAGGACCCTCCGATCTGCAGGGGGATATTACCTGCAGCTATTCTTCTCCACTGTCCGTACGATCTGCCGATTCTGATTCTGGTTTTTGGCCATCCACGATGACTGCTGCAATTTTCTGTGCATCTAGCTAATGCACACTGTGCCCTGCTCACTGAATGGCCAGTGCTGATTGTACTGGCCCGAAGTACATATAACTGGCCCCTTCATAACTGTCATACATGTCATATCTTCAATGTGGATGCATTGTGCAGATTGTCTTGTCTTTAGCATGGAAGCCGAGGAGAGAGCCAGGACCCCTACCTTGAGTGAGAGTCAGAAAGGGAGCCACCATGCATTGTCCAACTATCCACATGCAAGTGAGTGTCAGTGGAGTATTGTGTCCTCCGGTGTGTGTGTCCAGGAGCGGAGTCATACAGATAAGCTAGACTGTAGGCCCGGTGTCATCCTGTGTTCTCCTCCCTGACCTCATTGTACTGTTCTTCCTGCACTGGTGTGTGAATTTGTATGGTGGACAAGTAAAGTTACAGTCACTGTCCATTCCCAGTGATTGAGCTTTCCTAATTCAACCGTGTGTGGATTCTCTTATTTGCCCATCGGACATCCAACGGAGTAAAGCAACGGTGGCGTCACCCGTGACAACTTTTTGGATTCACCACAGCACTTATTCAGGTAACTGCCATCACAGCGTTGCCTGGAAGATGCCTGGCGGTGCCTTGGCTGAGGTTGCACGCATCCCTCAAGGGAGGAGTTTGTAGAGCCACTGTGACAAATGCCATCTCTACCCCACCATCTCCTCAATGTGTGCCTCATGTCTCGGTCGCTGCAGGACGAAACCCCTTCTTTTGGCATCACAAACAGGATAAAACACCTCTGTGTCACATCCTTGTGGTTGCGTTACAGCTTATTTTCAAATCTCTGAGTCTGCTAATTTTGCAAGTATCCACCATGTTTTTTACCAGTGGCCAAGAGGACTCGGAAGAGTCGAAACTGAGTCTCCTGTCGGAATCACAGACAAAACAAGAAAATTCTTCTAAAGCTGCAGTAGCAGAGATATGTTACACCCTGAGAGTGTACTATTGGACCATGTACAGTTGATGGACTTTGCTACAAAGCCCCATGTGGATTCCAACATGGACATCCAAGATGGCGCCCGGCCATCTTGTTCTTCTTCTTCACAGAGTGTTCCCACCTCAGAGTTCCCACGAAACATTCCCCGGCAATAAGTTCCTGCCTTGGTTACAGCAAAAGTAGGGTGGAGGACGACCCGCACTGAGGAACTCTGGCATGAAAGCCAAGACCGTCCCCACGAGGAGTCTTCTGTTGTGGAGGAGCCATTGGACCTCTCAGCTTATAGCACATCTGACCACTCGTACAGAGAGATGTTTCTCCGTACAGAGATTTCAGGCTGCATTCAGTACAGGGAGCACCTACAGGATTTCCTCTGCGGCAACCCCAATACTACTGGGGAAAGGATCCGAAATTACTGCCGTTGCAGTCGAGTGACTCCCCCACCTCCCCTCCTCCAGAGGAGTTCCTGGAAGAGCGTTTGGAGGGACCATGAGCCACCGCAGCTGTAGCACCAGAATTGCCTGCAGGGTCTGCCCACCCTATGTGCACCTTTAAAGTGCCTGAAGCAATTATTCAAGCGGAGTATCCACCTTGGATTTTAATACATAAAAGCAATTTGGCAGAGCAACTGTCTCCTGGATTTGTTGTAGCAGTTCATATGTGAGTACCGCATAGTAGAACTTCAACATCTCCCATTGTAATTAGAGACACTTCATCCTCGGAGGAGGAATTGTTGGCTGTTCCGCACTCTACCACTTGCAATTCCCAACCAATTCCTGAGGAAGACTGTGATGAAGAAGTGCAAAGCCTCATGCAGACCAGTCCTTCCGTAAGCTCTATCATGGAAATTAGCTTAGGGGGTGGTAAGCCTACACTGACTAGTTTCACAACAGACTCGGAGAGTGAGGACCCGCAGTTCTTAACGTTGAGGCCTAGAAACTGTTTCAGATATTAACGCTGATTGACACTTTTCGTAAGAGATGTTCCTGGTTTCTGTAAAGCCCCTTTAACCAAAGGACTAAAAAGTTTACATTTTTCCCTTTGCATAGTCAGATGTATACCAAATGTCTATGCATCATAAAGAAGAATAATTAATGTACGTGCTTCATAGTTATGCTAGTGTATCCTGAATTCAGTTCTGTCAGGGTTCTGGCCTAACCATAAATAATATAATGCTTTGCTGAGAAAGTGACATTCTATAGGTGGTCTCAGAACACCAGAATGGGTAAACTTCTGTATAAGTGACCGGAGGGTAGGAGCTTTGTTTACGGATTTCTCCTTGCATACTCCAAGACTGTACAACGTTTCTAGAGGTGAACTGGATTAGAACACTGAGATATCCTGATCCCGGATTCATACACTCTTATTTGGAGGTGCCAGGGTCGGCTTATTTTACGTATGGGGGAACTGTAGTGGCCCGAAACGTATGTATCTGGCCCCTCCATAGCTGTCATACATGTCATATCTTCAATGTGGATATACTGTGCAGATTGTCTTGTCTTTAGTTATGTGTATTGCACAGCTGTAGCATGTAGCAGGTTAATATCTATGAATGTCTGGGACATGTCTGGAAATTGTAACCAATTGTCATGTCATGTGGGTATGAAAGATATATATAGGAGTGCAGTGTGTGCAAGAAAGGAGTTCCATTTCTTCAATAGTAGAGTGTGGAGGGAGAGTGCCGGCCATGTGGGGGTACCTTCAACCTTCATGTGGTGAAGAATGAAAGCCGAGGAGAGTGTCCAAGTATCCACCTACAAGTGCGTGTCAGTGGAGTGTTGTGTCCTCTGCCGGTGTGTGTGTCCAGGAGTGGAGTCGTACAGATAATCTAGACTGTTGACCCAGTGTCATCCTATGTTCTCCCCACTGACCTCATTATACTGTTCTTCCTGCACTGGTGTGTGAAGTCGTAAGGTGGAGAAGTAAAGTTTCAGTCACTCTCCGTTCACAGTGATTGAGATTTCCTAATTCAACTATGTGTGGACTCTCTTACTTGCCCGTTGGACATCCAACGGAGAAAAGGAACAGTGGCGTCACCCGTGACAACTTTTTGGATCCACCACAGGACTTATTTAGGTAACCGCCATCACAGCGTTGCCTGGAAGAGGCCTAGCGGTACCTTGGCTGAGGTTGCACCCATTCCTCAGGGGAGAAGTTGGTAGAGCCACTGTGACAAGTGTCATCTGTACCCCGCCATCTCCTCAGCGTGAGCCTCGTGTCTTGGTCGCTGCACTGATCATGTGAGCAACTCTGACCTTTCAGAGAGAAGGTATAGTGCCCTTGTGGTACAACACAACCAATACCCTGTGGCGATTAGGTAGTCTGAAAATTGCATCAGCCATCTGTTGAAAGCCAAAAATGAGACCTAAAATTGCCAGATGGGACAGGTGACAGAATTTTTTCCCAAACTGGAGGGTCGCTTTAAAGTCACATGACTGCTGAGGCCAACAACTAGCCAACCCTGTAACCCTTGAGTAGAGGGACAGCTGAACGGTAAATAATGGTCATATTATTATTTTATGCCATCTATTCTGAGGACATTTATTTACAAAACCTTGGACAACCCCTTTAATATTAATATTATACGGATCTAGCAAATTTTAACTTGACACCTAATGTGTGAAATAAACTGCAGCGCAGAACGTTTTCTTGCCTTTTCAAAAGCTTTTGTTGTGTTAAGATAATTTGCTAAATCTGTAGCAGTATGACTTAGATGTTGTATAAGACTGTTATCAGCTGATATTATGTACGGAGCAGTCATTTATTAACAATACTCTGAATGGCCCCTTTATTAGCCCCCATCAAGTAGCACTTTGGACCTCGTTTGACCTTCAGATCTGCAAGCAGTTCGTCGTGGTGTAGATCCCACTCGGTGATTAAATGATCCTGCATGAATATCGGCCCCTGCGGACAGGAAGCTTCTTGTAGTTACCGCAGATTAGATGGAGATGCTGACATGATCTGACCGGCTGGCAGGAAGGGGTCAGCGATTCATGCTGCTTGCACCAAATTCTGACCTCCCAACAGCACGGAGCAACACAAATCTGGATCCATCTGACCAGGGGATGTTTTTCCGCTGCTCATGGATACAATTTTTGCGCTCTTTTGCTCCCTGGAGTCTCGCCCTTGTCACTGTATGGTGCTATTTACTTTGTGTGACTCTGTACCATACTGTATTTTTCAGACTAAAAGACAAACTTCTTAGCAAGAAATAATCTTGCTGAAAAGTGTGTGCTTCTTTTGGTCCAATGTCAGGAGGGTCCGGTAATGCCAGACCCTTCTGACTACATTCATAATGAGTAAGCCAGTACTTTTGTACTGTAACTAATCATTAGGACCACCAAGTAGTACTTTACCTCACTCCATAACTCTGGTCAGGCCGGCAGCCTCCACCAAGCGTCTGCGCTGTGTGTACAGGACGTGCAATAATGCAGATACCAGGGGAAGCGGCCAGAGACTGTAATAATCAGCGGCGGCCAAGCGGAGCTGTGGAGTGAGATAAAATACTTCCGGTTGGGGTTGCTGTCCGACCAGTGATACAAGGGGCACTATTACTGCTGGAGCACTTTTACCCCTGGAGATCACTATTTCTACTGGGACAACTGGGAGCCACTAATACCATTGGGGGCCACTATTACCACTGAGGGCCTCTATTACCACTGGGGTCATTATTAGTACTGGAGGCACCATCATACTGGGTCCTCTCGGAATCACTATTGCTACTGGGAGCACTGAGAAGCAGCACAATTACTATAGGGCCACTAAGAGAGGACTTGATAATTATTGTAGCCGCTGTGGCTATCAAAGTCCACATGAAACTAAACCCTCCACTTCTTTAGCCCACCAGGGAAGTTTTCATCAGCATGAAATAATTTTACCTTATTTTCTGTTGTCTAAACCTGAGCGCCTCTTATAGTCCGAACAATAAGCTGTATTAGTTTTGAGGGTTCACTAGTTGGGGTCCTAAGGAACTGTGATGAGACAACTGCAACAAAGGGTTATTTGGCCAGTGAAGGCCACTATACTTTTGGCATCCTGCTACATGATAATGGCAATTAGACTCCATATAGTTTGGTCATTTGTACACAGGATACGGAAGTGGGGGTCTAACAAAAAGTATTTCACAGGGCGCCATCCAACGTAAAGACAGACGCAGCGGGTGGGTTAAATGAACATGCAAAGAAACGCTGCCTGCATAAAGGGAGTGCTATAATAAAGCCAATGAAAGCTGAAATCATTTGGGTTGAGTCTGCACCAAATATTTCCTAATCGTGGTCAACCACTGGGAAATAATCTACATTCCATCGCAGTATTAACGGTATGTGAGGGCGTCCGTGCCAGCAGCGCAGTAAGCCAAGTCTATCTGACATTAGGTAAAGGTTTTGCAGATTTCTGGGAAACAATGTGTCTGTGCCACGGCAGGAACCATTTGGAGAGGGATAAGGTTTTGCATTTCTGCACAGCTTAGAACAGTTATTGCAACATGATAAACCCATTTTACTGTCTGTGAGATTTTATTGGCTCTGGCTGCGAGATGTCTAGACGTTTTATCAAAGACGTTGAAATATTTGCCACCTCTGAATTCCACAGGCATAAAAATTCATGGCAGCGCCCTCGCAGTTGTCATTGCCGTTATATGTAAGGTGACAACGATTTCACGGACAATCCGTGGTGGGAAAAAAGCACACGATGATGTAATAGCAGCGGAGACGGGAAAATCACATGCTTCTCTTACCGGTTCCTTTATTAGACCCCCATCTAGTAGCATGCTGGACTATGCAGGAATATCGGCCCCTGCGGACAGGAAGCTTCTTGTAGTTGCCGCTGATTAAATGGCGGTGCTGACATGTTCTGACCAGCTGACAGGAAGGGGTCAGCGATTCATGCTACTTGCACCAAATTCTGCCCTCCCATCAGCACAGGGCAACAGAAATCTGGATCCATCTGACCAGGAGATGTTTTTCCGCTGCTCAGTGATACAAGTTTTGCGCTCTTTTGCCCCCCTAGAGTCTCATCTGTCTGTTTCTCTTAGACACAATGGCGCTGGAACTGGTCGTCTGCTGTTATATCCCATCCGTGCGGAGGAACGGCGAGTTGTGTGTTCGGACATGTTAGTTGGAGCTCCAGCGTTGTATTCAGCTGACTGTGCCGCCTGTTTTTCAGAACGATTCCTGACATCCTCCTCCGACCCCTTTTGGTGATGAGTTGTTTCCATCCACAGGCCCCGTTTCGCTGAATGCTTTTCCTCAATCACACCATTCTTAGTATATGCACTTTGCATGATTGTACTGAGTGTTGGTCAGAACAATTCTTGAGCAAACGTTCGTTCATTGGCTGCAAGCACTTAGGCCTCATGTCCACGGGGAAATTCAGGCCCGCTACAGATTCTACATGGAGAATCCGTAGTGGGTCCCTTCTGCCCCGCGGACATGAGGGCTGAAAATCAGAGTTAACTTACCCGCAGCGGACCGACAAATCTTCTCCTCTTCACGGCTGGATCTTCTTTCTTCGGTCGGCGGATGTACTCGGTACGCCGACTGTGTGCCGCGCGCATGCATCGGGCACATCCACCGGGCCGAAGAAAGAAGATCCGGCCGTGAAGAAGAGAAGAACTTTCCCGGTCCGCTGCGGGTGAGTTTATTCTTATTTTAGGTCTCCCGCGGATCCGGACAGCTTCCATAGGCTTCAATAGAAGCCTGCGGGAGCCGTCCCCGCGGGAGGCCCGCATGAAAATGGAGCATGTCCATTTTTTTTTAAATTGACTTTTATTGACCATCCGCGGGTATTTATCTACCCTCGGGTGGTCAATGCATCCCTGTGGGATGTGGATCCGCATCCGGGTGATCCGCTGCGGATCTAAAATCTTAATTTGCCCGTGGACATGAGGCCTTACTGGTTGCATGCACGTATTACCGTACAAATAGGGGATATGCAGTCGACCAATAGCAACTCTGTCAGGACCAAAGATCATATAATTCCTCGTCCCCATTGCACAAATAATCTTCATGCATAAAAAAGGAGATCTGGCAGCTTGATTTAAGGGTCTAGCTATGTCCGTGTCTCTCACTCGGGCTTGTGCAGTGGCCCGAAACACTTATTTCTGGCTCCTCCATA
This sequence comes from Eleutherodactylus coqui, assembly GCF_035609145.1. Taxonomy (NCBI): domain Eukaryota; kingdom Metazoa; phylum Chordata; class Amphibia; order Anura; family Eleutherodactylidae; genus Eleutherodactylus; species Eleutherodactylus coqui. The sequence goes on from NC_089844.1 coordinate 17,180,573, forward strand.
AATGTCATACATGTCATGTCTTGTGTGTGGATACACTGTGCAAAGTGTCTTGTTTGCTGTTATGTGTATTGCACAGCTGCAGTACGTGAGAGGTTAATGTCTGAAAGTGGCTGGGATATGTCTGGAAATGTATCAATATCTGTCTAGTCATGTGATGTCTGTACCCTATAAGTATGAGTGATTGAGAGTGTGTTTGGAGTTCCTGATCTTCAACGATAGAGAGTGGAGTGCTGGCCACATGGGGGTACCTTCAACCCTCATGTGGTGAAGTGATAGAAGAGGAGGAAAGGTATTCTGAGGTCTTCTATGCCAGGAGCCATCTCTGAGGAGAGAAAGAAGTGAGGAGTCCGCCGTGCAGAGCTGTCTACAAGAGTTAAGAGTGAGTGTCAGTGAAGTGTCGTGTTGGTCCTCCGGAGTTATTCAAAGTCCCGGAGAGTGTGTGTGTCCAGGAGTGGAGCACTGCAGATAACTGAGACTGCAAGCCCAGTATCATTCTGAGTTCCCCTCCCTAAACCGATCACTACCAAGTTGTCTTTCCTGCACGTGCGAGTAAGCTGCATTACACTGAATTGTCTACAGTAAAGTTTCCAGTCACTGCCGTTCCCAATGATTGAAGTTTGCAAGTGTGTGGACTCCCTTTATTCAACCGCCGTAATATCAACGATGAGAAGGAACGGTGGCGTCACGCGTGACAACTTTATGTCCACTACACTTATACAGGTAATCGCTGTCCCAGTGTTGCCTGGAAGAGACCTAGTGGTGTCTTGGCTGAGCTTCTGTGCATCCCTACGAGGAGGAGTCTGGTAGAGCCACCGTAACAAGTGCCAACTCTACCCCACCACCTCCTTAGCGTGGGCCTCGTGTCTTGGACACCGTTGGGGCATTACACTTGTGTGGAGTGAAGCGAAAAGAGAGCGCACCAGTCTCAGCCTGAGCGCTGCTGCCGGTCATGTGATGCATAACATGAATGCTGGTTATGGCACATAGTCACAGTTCCCAGTGGTCGCAGCAGGTACCCACAGTATTTGGGAGGTGAGAGGAGTGCTGCACGGGCTGAAATCAGCTGTGGATTTGGAACTGATTTTGAGTTAAAATCTGGATTTTGACTCTATTTTTGATGCAGAATTTTCCACTGCGGATAATCAGCAGCATTTCCGCTACATACGAGCGCGCCCGGAGTTAGACTCCTATTCCCAGCATCGGCTTTTTCTTAGTCTTCTCTTGGCTTTTGTTCCAAAAGACATGAAATATATGCAGATTTTCCCCCAAATGCTCATCATCATCACCAAACTTGTGGAGGACTGGTGAACAATAGCAGAGATTTATCAAGGCTTCGAGGTCAAGTGTGGCTTTTACACCGGTCATAAATCAGCGTGCCATGGCGTTTCGCGCTCCTCAGGGCAGCAGATGAGATTTTAGCTTCCACCAGCTGGGATTTTAAGATTTTCGTGAATCAAAAAAACAAATTACAAGAAAGAGAATCCGTGGGAAAGAACTTCCTAAAACAAGGAATGACACCTAGAGGCGTGCCTCAGCCGCGCAACAGGTGCCAGATGTGACGCCAATTGTGGGAAGGCTTCACGCAGGTTTATAACCACAACAATAGTTTACTGAAAGCTGAATAATGAAGCAATATGGAGAATAACTTGTAAATTCACAACTACAAACAATGCGCATAGTTTTCTATCGCTGAAATCACCGTATAAATAAAGATATTTCAAAAGTCCCTTTAAGAACAGGTACCTGCAATCATAGCTGCGCACCCCCAAGTGATAATGGTCAGTACAAAGTCCACCATGGCCAAGAATAGTAACACACACTGAATAAGAACTCACACTGATGGGTCGCTCCTCTAGTACGACTGTCGGCGTACTCTGTAGTATCTACTGACACGTTAAGTGGTTCCTGGTTGACGCAGTCCGTACAGAAGTTTTCCATCTCCTAGCAGGTATATGTGATGTCCTTAGGGATAGTCCTCATCCACATAACTACAAGCAGGCACAATACCTGAGTCTGAACACTGTCCTTTAGGGCTCACCCTCTATTCAAGAGGTTGGGGTTTTGCAAAATGACTTTACTCACGACCAATCACTCCACAAACTAGGTATTCGGATGCTCCTGTTGTTAGTCTCTTCAGCAGTCACTTCAGTCTTTATGTGGGATTGCACTCTCAAGGTTTTTACCTGCAATTTCAGCTAGTGTCCATAAACAGCGCACCGATACACTGCGCTGACATCTATCGCCTTTATATGTCCCTCTTGTTTGGTCAGAAGCTGCAGTGTCAATCACCCAAGTCTCTCCCTTTCAAGTACTGACAAAGTCCAGCTGCAGGTCAGCTCCGCTGCAGCTCCCACTAGCTGGGTCTCTTTCTCTTAACCTGCTGAGTCACACCAGGGCCCAGGAACTGGATACCCAGAACAACAACCAATAAGTGTGCAGTTCAGGTCCTGTCAGTCCTCTTTCTCAAGGTCCTGGCAAATACATAAACAAAGTACAGCAGTCAAATTCATATCCAGTGCTGTGCAAAAGTATTAGGCAGGGGTGGAAAAAATCCTGCACAGTGAGAATGCTTTCAGAATGTAAATAGTTTATTTCTGCCGATTAAGAAAATGCAAAGTGACTGAAAAAAAGAGAAATTTAATCAAATTTGGTGTGGCCAACCTTTGCTTACAAACTTTTGCACAGTACTGTATAGAAAGACAAATAGATAGATAAATCGATTTATCTATTCCTTGAAAATAGGGGTGGGGCTTATTTTTTGGGGAGACCGATAGATAGATAGATATGAGATAGAAAGATATGAGATAGATAGATAGATAGATATGAGATAGATAGATAGATATGAGATAGATAGATATGAGATAGATAGACATGAGATAGATAGATAGATAGATATGAGATAGATAGATAGATAGACATGAGATAGATAGATATGAGATAGAGAGAGAGAGAGAGAGAGATAGGAGATAGATAGATAGATATGAGATAAATAGATGGATAGAGAGAGAGAGAGAGAGAGAGAGAGAGATAGGAGATAGATAGATAGGAGATAGATGGATAGATAGATAGATAGATAGATAGGAGATAGATAGATGTGAGATAGATAGGAGATAGATAGATAGATAGATAGATAGATAGATAGATAGATATGTGATAGATAGATAGATATGACATAGATAGACAGATATGACATAGATAGATATGAGATAGATAGATAGATAGATGTGAGATAGATAGATAGATAGATAGATATGAGATAGATATATAGAAGATAGATATGAGATAGATAGATAATAGATAGATATATAGAAGATAGATATGAGATAGATAGATATGAGATAGATAGATAAGATATAGATAGATAGATAGATGATAGATAGATATGAAATAGATAGATAATAGATAGTTAGATGTGAAATAGATAGATAGAAGATAGATAATAGATATGAGATATATATGAGACTAGCTGATATACCCGGCTTCGCCCGAGTTAATTTGGTACTGGTGTTTATCTGGTGTTCACACGGAAAATCTTATGAAGTCGTGGTTACTTTAGAGATACCGAGAAAAAACATATGTTCACCATTTTGCATAGTTCTCTGCGTTACCCAGGAAACACCACGGGAGGTAACCATGCGACGTTTCCTTTATATAAAATGACATCAGGAAGTGAGAGAATTAGATTCCGTACATAAAATTTGGATGCTAATTCTTTTGCACTTAGAATTGAATAATCGAGTTGGAACCCATTAACGTTTCCGATTTATGACATATTCAATGCTTATGGCAAATTTCATGTTTCTATGACATTGGGAAGTGAGAGATTTAGATTATGTACGTAAACTTTCGGCTCTAATTCTTTTACGCTAGAATTAAATAATCGAGTTGGGACCCATTAACTTTTCCTATTTATGACATAATCAATGCTCATGGCAAATTTCATGTTTCTACGACAACAGGAAGTGAGAGAATTACATTCCGTATGTAAATTTTGGACGCTAATTCTTTTGCACTTAGAATGACACCAGAAGTGAGAGAATTAGATTCCGTACGTAAAATTTGGACGCTAATTCTTTTGCGCATAGAATTGAATAATCGAGTTGGGACCCATTAGCTTTTCCTATTTATGACATAATCAATGCTCGTGCCAAATTTCCTGTTTCTATGACACCGGAAAGTGAGAAAATTGCATTCCGTACGTAAAATTTGGACGCTAATTCTTTTGTCCATAGAATTGAATAATCGAGTTGGGACCCATTAGCTTTTCCTATTTATGACACAATCAATGCTCGTGCCAAATTTTAAGTTTCTATGACATTGGGAAGTGAGAGATTCAGATTCCGTATGCAAAATTTTGATGCCAATTCTTTTGCGCTAGAATTGAATAATCGAGTTGGGACCCAATTACTTTTCCTATTTATGACATAATCAATGCCCGTGCCAAATTTCATGTTTCTACGGCATCGGGAAGTTGGAGAACTTTTGGCGAGTCAGTCAGTGAGTCAGTCAGTGAGTCAGTGAGTCAGTCAGTCAGTGAGTCAGTAAGGGATTTCGTATTTATATATAGATAGATAGATAGATAGATAGATATGAGATATAGATAGATAGATAGATATGAGATAGATAGATAGATAGATAGATAGATAGATAGATAGATAGATAGATAGATAGATAGATAGATAGATAGATTATAGGTAGATTTCTTTCTGTGTTGCTGATGAGGTCGTTTTCTTGGACAATGACTACACAACAAAGGAACAGGCTGCAGGAATAAATCTGTCCGTTCTCCAGTGTCCCGCGGTCACCAGCTGATTCATGAACTGCAGACTCAACATATAATTTATTCAGATCTATAACTGACATGAATCAGCTGAGGAGAACGGTCCGTACATCATCTGCGAAGAGAAATGTGGCCGCCATGTGGCTGTTGTGACTACAGTATTAGGTCAGAATATTTGGGGTCAGGAGCTCCATCACTCAGGGGGTAACGGGGTGATTCTCATCTCAATGACTGAGGAGTCTTAGAAGACCACACGTGTTACATGGAGGGTCCTCTGGAGGACACACTTCACCATGTTAAGCACAGTTCTTTGAAGTCCAACCAGATGATGAAAACATCTCCTTTCTTCTGCGGTTTGTTGACTCAAGCAGTAAAACCGGTTGAAGGGTACAAGTGGTATCCTGGGTGGAAGCGTTATATACAGGTAATACGGGCTCCCTGGAATGCAGATCAGTAATAATAACAGACCTCCAACGTCTATAAGTCTGTATAATAAAGCCAAGAACACTTTCTGTAGGCCAGAGGTATAGACAGATGTGCACATTTCTGCCTTTTTCCATGACTCCACCCAACCTGTTTTGCCTATTTCATCTGTACAAACATTTACACTCCGCATTACACTCCATGGGAAACGGTACAAAGAACTTTTATGTGAAACAGACACAATAGATGACAGCTCCAAGAGGTCTCTGGTCTTCACCCTTTAACCCCCTTTTTTTTAAAGGGGTCTGGTCTTCTCTGAAGGGAACCTCCTGACATTATATCAAAAATAGCCTCAGCTCAGTGCCAGCTGATCAAAGTGGGCCAAAAAAGTACCAAAGGATGCTACCGACGGATCAGGCCAGGATGGAGTCAGGATCATAGGCCAATGTCAGATCAGGTAGTTTGTGTAATACAGAGTAGTCAAGGCAGGTGGCATTCAGGCAACAAAGGTGTCCGAGGTCAAGACAGGCAGAGTTCAGGAAAGCTGGACAGTCAGGCAAATATCAAACTGAGAAGCTAGCAGCATACAGAAATACCTTCACTGGAACACGGGGAACCTTACTACTCAGCACCTCCCAGTAGACGAAAGTGAGTTAAATAACCCGGAAACGGCTGTGATAGCCTGGGGACAGGAAAGCTGGATACACGTATTGGTCCTTTAAACTGCGGGTCAATATAGTGGCAGGAGGAGCAATCCTCAGGAAAAACCAAAACTGCCGAAGACAAACCACAACTCTTGTTTTAATCGGAATTTCAGATGCGGCATAGTACATAAAATAATAATGTTATACAACGCCTACATATTAATTCCACACAGTGTCCAAGAAAAGCTACCATATAGTGCAGGGGCGAAACTAAAGGCTCAAGGGCCCGCTGCAAAGGTTCCATGTTGCACACAGCTGAAAAACGAATTTACATACAGGATCTAGCCCCTTGGTGTCTCCTCACACACCTTCTAGGTGCTCTCCTTGGGCCACTCTCACACATATGCGCTTTTAATCGCGATTACCGCTGCGTTTTGAACACCAGGTTCATCGCGGTATAACGCTCCTATTGAAAATGCCACAATTTTTTAACACTGTCTGCTCTATTTTGCCTTGTTTTTTGCGCTTTTTAACACAACTCATGACCCATCACAATGATGGGTAAAATCGCTGCATTTTGCCGACGCCGTGTGTGAGAGTGGCCTTAAGGAGAGATGATACCCTTCCTGACCCACGTCATAGAAATCTCACTAGCCAAGCCAGATACCCACTGCACACTGACGAAGGGCAAAAACCCAGAAACAGCTGTCTGTGTATGGATTCTGGCTTTTGAGTTTCAATTACCATTCATCATTATAAAGACCTGCATAAAGGGTCTGACATTGACTTGCAGGAATGCTACCTTCCAATAGGTGGCGCAGCAGAGATATTGTTCCATTTCCTTATTTGCATATTTACTAGAGGAGCATGCATGGTCTTATAAGTCTATTCACTCACCTCCTAGGTGCTCTCCTTAAGTAGAGATGATACCCCTCCCGACCCATAAGAAAACCCCATAAGGTTGGCAGTGAAAGCCTGGCCTCAGCTAGTCTAGCCACGATGACTGGACCTTGTTGGAAGTCACTCAGATCGCTGGATTTTTCAATCTAATTTGTATTCATACTGAAACTCATCCATAGAAAACTTGTCACGTGACTTCCATACAGGGAGGCGCCAACTGGTAGGTAAAATTAACAAAAAAAGCATTTTGGCTCGCAGGATAAAAAGGGTGTTTAATTTATTGTACGGAGGATTGGACGATGCAACACATGTGAGTTTTTTTAAATTTTTAATAAACAAAGAGGAGAAACTGAGCCAAAAAGTTTTTTTCCTACTATTTTACGTGTTTTATGATTTTACATTTTTGTCCCTGTAGGGGACTTAAACCTGCCATGCTATGATCACTATGATAATGCATTGCAGTACTTCTGTACTGCAATGTATTATCGCTAGTGTTAGGCTATGACAGAACCAGACACATTGTTGTTGATTTAATTACATAGTGAAGTGTCGATGACGTCACAGAGGGAGCATCTTCTATCTGCGAACCCTTTACATGCCAAGATCATTGATTGCAGCATGTAAGTGGTTAACAGCGGGAATCAGTGTTTTTTACCTATCCCTGCTGTTGCATCAAGAGGCTGTCTGTCAGCCACAGCCAGCTCCGGCTGCAGATGGTGTAGCTCCGCTTCTGAGCCCGTGTCATCCATAGGATGTCAGTTTACATCCATTTGTGGGAAGAAGGTAAAGAGCCCCCATAATAATGCAATCCCCAAATAATACACTGCAATACAATGCTGGATACTTACATGCAACGGTATTATATCCATGGACAGGCATGACCTGAAGTAGAACTATAAATAAGCAAAGGGTTAATAGAAGAACCTTCGAAGAATCTGATAAACCCCAAATCCATCGGGGCGTTTTATTATTTCAGTTCCTTCTGTGATCGGAGGAGTTCCCATTCCTTTTTGTGGCGTTGCGTGCGCCTTGTGATAATCGAGGCTTATAATCTGACCGAGCCTTTGGGTCTGATTAGATATAGTATCACTTAGGGCGACATTAAAATGTAAGCAGGTACAAACATGTCTTCATGTATTATAGATGATAACAGATGGTAACGGAGGAAGGAAGGCGCTTTGGAGACCCACTTTCATCATCTCATGTAGCTGACGATGGCTCGACCCAAGTATGAAAGCTCATTTGTTTAGTTCACGTGTCAAACTCAAGACGTGCAGACCGAATCCGGCCCAACACGTCATTTTCTGTGCCCCACGAAGAGGTCCAGACCAGGTCAACACTTTCCACGAAGGATGTGGCCAGCACTTGGCAGAGGGGGCAGTGCCAGCACAGGAAGCAGGTGCCATCTTGGGTTATGAGCTCTGCCGCACCTCCACACCGCTCTAGTCAGCAGTTCACAGGTGGTGTCACAGCTCTGATAGCCCTACCCGGGCACCCCAGCCACCATCAAAGGTAGGAAGCTCGGTGCTAAAGAGGTGGAAGGGGAGAAACCCTATCATAGTGCACAAATCAAGTGCGGGTCGCCATAATCTTTGAAAATTCTTGGAGAACAGGAGAAGTCCCAGAAGAGTGGAAAAGGGTAAATGTTGTCCCTATCTTCAAAAAAGGGAAGAAGGAGGATCCGGTTTGTAACAAACAAGGCATGGCGGACGAATCTAATCTCCTATGACAGAATCAGGGTTGATCAGGGAAATGCGGTAGATATAGTATATCTTGACTTTAGTAACACATTTGACAAAGTATCTCATACCATACTTAATGAAAAAATGACCAAATCTGGGATTGACAAGGCAGCTGTTAGGTGGATTCACAACTGGCTGAGTGGTCGTACTCAAAGAGTGGTCATAAATGGTTGCACATCCAAGTGGAAGAATGTATCAAGTGGGGACCACAAGGCTCTGTCCTAGGTCCAGTGTTCAACATTTTTATAAACTGATCAAATTTGCCGACGGCACAAAGCTAGGAGGACAGGAAGCTGCTCCAGGACTAACAGCATTGCTGTCCTTCCTCCTCCTTGCTCATACACTCTCTGCCTCACTTCCTGTTCCTGCTCAGAGACCAGCTTGCTGCGCTCCCTCTACTCTTAAAGTAACAGACACTAAAATTTCAATCTGATTGTCAAACTTAGCAAAATCAAGAAATAATTGGCACAGCAGTACAACGTTACCCCTCTTACAACTGGACGGCCATTCACATGAATGTAATGCTAGGGCGGCAGAAGGTCCGATAGAAAGGGGAGTGGCTCCTACTGAGCGAGCCTGCCCAATGACGCTTCTATGCCTGCATATGAACAGGGGATATCATCCTGGCACGGGCCCTTTCAGGATTGTTTATTTTTGATTGTCACATTCATGTGCATTTCGAAAGCCAGAGATTTTCTATTTAACCATCCATGTTACCATAGCGACAAAGGGACTTTTAATTTTTTTTTTTTTAGTACTACAGAAAAAAACTAAATCAATTTGCTATTGTTGTAATCGTCCTGACCCACAGAATAAAGTTATCGTGTCATTTTCCCCATACTGTGCGCTGAACAACAACCCCCTCCCCCCCCCCCCCCCAAAAAAAACAGCACAGTTGCGATTTTCCTGTTTCACTCCACTTTTAGAAAGTTTCTCGTTACATTGTATGGTACATTAAAAAGTAACATTAAGGCCGGCTAAACACGAACGGATCCTGCACCGGCATCCGCCTCTGTGCCCGGCCGATGACCTTGCGTACCTGCGTAATTTCTGTGCTGCGTATGGTCCAAACGGCTCGCCGTCGGACATGGGCAGTACGGATTTTTAATTTTTTTTAAACCCTAGCTTTTCCCGCATCATCACCTAAAGATGATGCGGAATTCACGACCTTTCTGCAATGTAAATTGTGGAAGGGCCGCGGGTCGAATGGCTTCCATTGACTTCAATGGAAGTCGTTCGCGCAGAATCCGCTCAAAAATAGAGCATGCTGCGATTTTTCCTCTGTGAGCAGAAAATCGCAATTGATTTCCGCTCATGTGCCGAAAAAGCGCTTTTCCATAGCATGCTACAAAAAGTATTTGCCGCGGCATCCGGAGGCGGACGCCTGCTCCAGACTCCGCAATGCAAATCCGGTCGGGTGCAGCCGAAGTAAAAAATACAACTCGTCCCACAAAATACCATGTTTCCCCGAAAGTAAGACAGTGTCTTACTTTCTTTTTATCCCCAAAAGCCCCACTATGTCTTACTTTCGGGGTATGTCTTATATTGGAAAAAATACACTTCTGTATGGCCATATTAATGCACTTTGTAATGTACATTGTGCATTAATTATGAGCCATACAGAAGTTATAAGAAGTTTTTCACTTACCTGCTCCGTTGCTAGCGTCCTCGTTTCCATGGAGCCGACTAATTTTCGCCGTCTAATGGCCAAATTAGCCGCGCTTGCGCAGTCCGGGTCTTCTTCTTTTATGAATGGGATCGCTCGTGCAGGATGCCGGCTCCGTGTAGCTCCGCCCCGTCACGTGCCGATTCCAGCCAATCAGGAGGCTGGAATCGGCAATGGACCGCACAGAAGCCCTGCGGTCCACCGAGGGTGAAGATCCCGGCGGCCATCTTCAGCAGGTAAGTAAGAAGTCACCGGAGCGCGGGGATTCAGGTAAGCACTCTCCGGTGTTCTTTTTTAACCCCTGCATCGGGGTTGTCTCGCGCCGAACGGGGGGGGGGGGGGGGGGTTGAAAAAAAAAAAAAACCCGTTTCGGCGCGGGACAACCCCTTTAAGATCAGAGGGAGGTGGCAGACGCGGCAACGTATGGAGAGGGGGACGGTGCAGACGTGGGCAGGAGGCGGCGCGCAGCTAGATGAGAGGGAGGCGGCAATACCCCCGTGTTTCCCCGAAAGTAAGACATATGTCTTACTTTCGGGGTACGGCTTACATTGGCCGACCCCCCTGAAACCCCCGATACGTCTTACAATCGGGGGGTGTCTTACTATCGGGGAAACACGGTATAACAAGCCCTCAGACAGCGACGCTGATGGAAAAATAAAAAATTTCCGAGTCCTCGAGGTGATAATAAAATAGAAGCCCTTAAAGTTTATAAACAATTTGCGGATGTATGTTTGGGTTTTGCTCATTTAACTGCATACACGGACCCGCTTCTTGCGTCTTCTACTGTACTGCGGTTTATTATAACGGTATACCGCATGGAGATCCGTCATCTCAGCGAACTGTATTCATTTTCCAGAACCTTCTTCTGTCCGGCACGCAGCGCCCCGGGGGTTCCATGTCAGACACAGCCGCCCCTAAGGAGAACACGGCTGTCAGCAGCGCCATGGTCTTTGTCCTGGTGTTAACCATCAGCATGATCAGCGCCGTGTCAGTCTTCAGCCTGCAGAACGCCGGGCTCTGTCCTTTGTTACAATCTGTCATGCTGCTTCATGTAAACCATTGGCAGCTGTCGGTGCGCGGGCAGGAGGGGCGGCAGCAGCGGTCCGTCACCACCACTATTTCTGCATCTAACATGGAAATTCTGCATTTATGTAAGCTGGAGAGAGAAGCAAACAAAAGCCCGTCGTGTCTGCGGTCACCTCTGCTCGGCCATAGGGGCCAGTGATCATATGGGGATGTACAGACGCAGGGAGTACGGGAAGCAGCGTGGAGGAGGCCCCCAGATATTTGGCACCTCATTTGTGGCCAGCTGACCATCCTGGCCTGGGGGCAGTGCTGAGCCATGATGGCCAGAGGGATACCGCCGTCACATATGGAACTAGTTAAAATTTAAAGGGTGGTCTGATCGCCGCCGGCCATGCTTCTCTAGCCCACGGCAATCAGCTGTTATGGTCTGAGAGTCGCTGTATGAAATGAATGGTCGTCCATGTAATGCTCTTCCAGCACACGATGACATAACATCCCCAAAGTATCTAGAACCCCAACTGTCATCTCTGCTGACATGTCTGCTTCAGTAAATGCTTCTATCCCCTCTTAAATAATTCCGAATCATCATGCATTTCCAGGAGGAGTAACAGAGGAATGAAACTACAATACCAAACTTGACCCATGGATACATGTAGCACTGTTTATATCTTTGCCAACCTGTTTAATTTTCATATTCAGATATGACTGCTACAAATGTTGGGGTAGTGGCCTGATATAGGGGGACTACGAGAGACCCCACAGGAGGTACAACCATCTTTGACTCTCTCTATTTATCATAGGGGTGGATATATCTCCCATAGGCATGTAGATATATCTCCCATGTAGAGCAACAGGGAGAGTCCAAAGAAGAAAGAGAATTACCAGCTCGCCGCAGCAGACACAAGCCTGTAATCCTGACAGCACGGTGCAGGGAAGGACAAAAACGCTTCAGCCGTGGGTAAACTACATCCAGATAAAGAGCATCCTCCAGCAATCGGTGACAGAAAGGGGTCGGAGGAGGATGTCAAGAATCATTGTGACCAACAAGTGCTGCACAGTCAGGAGCAGCCGACTACAACATTGGTGCTCCGACTAATATGCTTGAACCATCCTATATGGTCCACCTATAAGGTTTTGATGCCTAACACCCTGACAAGAGCGACCCTGAAGGTCGCATCAAGGTTAGGTCACTACAGAGTAAGGACTTGATGCCACGGAGCAGTATGGCTCACTACTGTTGGAGCCTTACCAGGAGCACATAGTTTATGATACTGGTGGCTGCCCATTACTAGGGAGTGTGTAGACTGTCACCTTATTCTGAGCCCATGTAGTATATACTTACTTGGGTATGTGTATTGAGCCCTGTTCCATCCTGTGTGTTGCTGAAGGAATTTTTGAAACTCTGCACTAAGCTGTATATATATATATATATATATGTACCCTGAGGAGACCCTTGATAGAGGGTTGAAACGCGTCAGATGCTTTAGGGTATCTGTCAGAAGAGCCAGGTTCTGCACAGGGTCGCTCTTGTCAGGGCGGTGACTCGGTGTTAGGCATCAGGACTTAACAAACTGTGTCTTGAGCCACAACTTTCTTAACATTACATCATTAAATGCTAAGTTTTAAGTGTTTCCACATCCCATATACAAAGTTCTTATCAGTGGCTAGACTATTGTATGTAACATGTTTGGCGATTCCTCTACATGCCATCGCTGGAAGTGAGACCTTACTTCGGTGGTTCGATCTAAACTCAAGTCTTGTTGGAGGAGGGATTTGGAGTGGGATTTATTATACAGAAACAACCAGATTTTCTTTATGTGGATCATCCATGCTTTTCTATTTTTCAGGCATTGCCTAAATTACATAAATCCAGGTCCCTCCTCCTTCGAGACCAATTGTCTCGGGTGTGGGGTCCCTCTTATAGAGACTTTCTATGTGGTTAGATAATTTCTTGCAGCCCCTCGTGCGTAAATTACCAGGATGATGCTGTTTATGTGTGGGATGTTGTCTGGTATGGCAGATATATGGATGACCTATTACTCATTTGAAGGGTCGGGAGGGGTATCATCACTCCTTAAGGAGCGCACCTAGACAGTAAGTGAGAAGACTTATAAGGTCATGCATGCTTCTCTAGGAAATATATGCAAATAAGGGAGATGGAATAATACCTCCGCGGCGCCACCTATTGGATGGCAGCATTCCTGCAAATCAATGTCCAACCCTTTATACAGGTCTTAGTAACAATGATTGCTTATTGAAAACCAAGCCAGAATCCATACATAGACAGCTGTTTCTGGGGTTTTGCCCCTCATCAGTGTGCAGTAGGTATCTGGCTTGGCTAGTGAGAAGCCTATGACGTAGGTCGGGGGGTGTTGAGTCTGCCGTGACGGATTTTGACTTCCGCCTGAACAGCACTGAAATGAATCTTCACTCCACATTTACCTTGACTTGTGAAAGTATACCATTTTTAGGTTTATTACTCACAGACTATCAATATTCAGAAGAAACCCCTACCAGACCAAACCGTAAGCCTATCCCAGGTAATTTTCCTATACACCTGAATAGTAGTCATCCTGCTCATGTGGTAAACAACTTGCCGGTAGGGGAATTTATGCGTGCCGGGTGATTGTGTGGTGCAGATACAGAGTTTTCACAGGAAGGTCAGTATATTTCTAGGCGGCTGAAAAATAGTGGATCATCCCGGCCTTAATGCATCATGGACAACTGAATGCAGGAAACATAAAGAGAAACAGTTGTCAGCGGAGACCCTAAAAGTGGTTCCCCCTTGGCCTATAAGAGGCTCTCGGAGGCTCCTTGTGTGTAGTGACCTCTTCTTCCACTTGTGTAGATCTTGTTGACCACTAGACGCCTCTACGACGCAGAGAAGAGATTTCATCCTGTTACCAGAGTCTGAGAGGGGGCGCATTATTGGGGTGTGAGAAGCTGGATGGTTGTAGCGATGAATTGTCCCCAACCGGCTGTTCTGACCAGGCTGGTAGGGGGTGTTGGGACCAGTGAATGGGGGCACACAAGGTGACCGGGCTCAGGACCCCCGACAGACCACCAGTAGAGATGAGTGTCTGACCAGACTGTTAGGAAGTGTTGGGACCAGTGGATGGGGGCACACAAGGTGACTGGGCTCAGGATGCCCCCTACAGACCACCAGTAGAGAGGACCGTCTGACCAGACTGTTAGGAGGTGTTGGACCAGTGGATGTGTGAGGGCACACAAGCTGACCGGGCTCAGGATGCCCCCTACAGACCACCAGTAGAGAGGAGCATCTGACCAGACTGTTAGGAGGTGTTGGGACCAGTGGATGAGGGTACACAAGGTGACCGGGCTCAGGATGCCCCCTGCGGGCCACCAGTAGAGAGGAGCGTCTGACCAGACTGTTAGGAGGTGTTGGGACCAGTGGATGTGTGAGAGCACACAAGGTGACCGGGCTTAGGATGCCCCCTACAGACCACCAGTAGAGATGAGCGTCTGACCAGACTGTTAGGAGGTGTTGAGACCAGTGGATGTGTGAGAGCACACAAGGTGATCGGGCTCAGGATGCCCCCTACAGACCACCAGTAGAGAGCAGCGTATGACCAGACTGTTAGGAGGTGTTGGGACCAGTGGATGTGTGAGAGCACACAAGGTGACCGGGCTCAGGATGCCCCCTACAGACCACCAGTAGAGAGCAGCGTATGACCAGACTATTAGGAGGTGTTGGGACCACTGGACCCTCCTCATTTGTTGGGGGCCAGTGCACCCCCCCATCCCAATTTGTATACCAAGCATGCGCAAAGTTTCTGAGTCACCATGGTAGTTTAATGTCAACCTGATACTAATATATATTGACTGCATTTATTACCTCCGCATGCAGTTTAGTTCTATCAGGTCATCCAGCCTCAGTCAGCCTGTACCAGCATTCAGATCAGGAGAAGGGAAGATTGTTCCACTAAATAACATAATCATGATTTGTATTTATACTGGGCAGAGATAATCTATCTATATATAAATGTATGTCTGTCTGTGTGTCTGTCTGTCTGTCTGTGTGTATGTCTGTCTGTCTGTCCTTTATGCATTACTACACCATTCATCCGATCGCCATGAAACTTTGGGAAGTTGTTGAGTACACCCCTGGGAAGGTTGCTGGCATAGTACATCTATCCTGCGATCATGTGAACTTATCATATGGGACTAATGCACAATAACTCACAAAGCATTGGAAGGGTTTGATCGTACACTGTGGGATTTGAGGGGCAATGCACAGCCCTTCGGTGGAGCGCCCATTTTATTGTCTGGTGATTTTCAACAAACTCTGCCAGTTATACCACGTTCAACACCCGCTGATGAAATCAATGCATGTCTCCAATCATCAGGTCTATGGCGGCATGTTAAGAAAGTGACTTTGAAAGGGAATATGCGTGTTCAACTACATGATGATGCGTCCGCCAAGCGATTCACAAAACAATTGCCGGATATTGGGAATGGGAAGATGGCAATCGACAGATCGACACAATGTATCACATTGCCCACAGACTTTGGTAAGATGACGTCAACCAAAGACGAATTGATTCACAAGGTTTACCCAAATATCGCGCGGAATTACAAAAATCATCAGTGGCTCAGTGCATGTGCTATATTAGCAGCTACAAAGGTATGATGAAAGCTGCGCTGCGATTGGTTGCTGTTTCCTATAGTGCTGAGGTAACATGAAAGCTGCGCTGCGATTGGTTGCTGTTTCCTATAGTGCTGAGGTAACATGAAAGCTGTGCTGTGATTGGTTGCTATTTCTTATACTGCTAAGGAAACATGAAAGCTGCGTCGTGATTGGTTGTTATTTCTTATACCGCTGAGGTAACATGAAAGCTGTGCTGTGATTGGTTGTTATATATTATACTGCTGAGGTAATATGAAAGCTGTGCTGTGATTGGTTGTTATATATTATACTGCTGAGATAACATGAAAGATGCGCTGTGATTGGTTGTTATATATTATACTGCTGAGATAACATGAAAGCTGCGCTGTGATTGGCTGTTATATATTATACTGCTGAGGTAACATGAAAGCTGCACTGTGATTGGTTGTTATCTATATATATTAAAACGAATGTATGTCTGTCTTCGCAGCAACGCGCAGCGGGTAAGCTAGTGCTGGATATTATTAGATAAGCACCCTGATTGACCATATGACTGTGTATGTATGCTCAGCTGGAGTTGTTTTATTGTAACTACTATGTGGGCGGGTACACGATGGTGATTTTGCTTGTATTATGTGTTATTTAAAGGGGTTGTCCCGCGCCGAAACGGTTTTTTTTTTTTTTCAACCCCCCCCCCCCCCGTTCGGCGCGAGACAACCCCGATGCAGGGACGTACAGAAAGCTTACCGGAGCGCTTACCTTAATCCCCGCGCTCCGGTGACTTCTATACTTACCTGTGAAGATGGCCGCCGGAATCCTCTTCCTCCGTGGACGGCAGCTCTTCTGTGCGGTCCATTGCCGATTCCAGCCTCCTGATTGGCTGGAATCGGCACGTGACGGGGCGGAGCTACACGGAGCTACACGGAGCCCCATAGAGAACAGGAGAAGACCTGGACTGCGCAAGCGCGGCTAATTTGGCCATCGGAGGGCGAAAATTAGTCGGCTCCATGGGAACGAGGACGCTAGCAACGGAGCAGGTAAGTATAAAACTTTTTATAACTTCTGTATGGCTCATAATTAATGCACAATGTACATTACAAAGTGCATTAATATGGCCATACAGAAGTGTATAGACCCACTTGCTGCCGCGGGACAACCCCTTTAAGGACATTATGTAGATGGAATTTTAGGCTTGAGAAAGACCCAATAGGTCGAAATGTTGCCTGTTCTTTTTTAACATGGAACAATAAAGAATGAGTGATTTGTCCTCACTGCTTATGCTGCTACTTTGCTAAATCCTGGACTTTATTGGGAACTGAGGATTCGTGGTTCCTAGTGTGGCTGTGCATCCATCTACCTCCACCATTGTTTGGAGTCTATGTTTAAGTGTGTGCAGCGTCCCAGAGGGAGATCCCGGATACCTGACATACGTGGGGAGCTGGGTGGGTTATGTTATGGCTTGTCACGGTGGCACTTACCAAACTCCTTAACCAGAGGGACAACACGCAGCCAAGGCCAGAGTATACTGCCCACGGGTCCCTAGGAATGGTTAGGGTTCGGCATAAACTTCTACTTGTAAAACTTGAACAGAGTACACAATGCAGTTCACTTTAAGACTTTACAGTGCAGGCAAATGATTTCCAAATGTAATAAAGACTATTTTCTTGCAGTACCTTCACCCTGACTCAGAGATGCATGGAAGTGACAGTTAAGGGTGTACCTCTACGCGGTGATCCTGGCTCTGCACGGCCGCGTAAGAAAATTAGACAGTAAAAGAATTGATTAGTACCTCTGCACTGGTCTTGTCTTAAAGAATAACTCACAAATGCTCTCTTTTATACTTAAGGCTCACTCCACTCACATGCAGAACACAATCAGAACGGGAAATCTCTCCTTCTCCTCCATCTTCATCACAAGGTAGCTGAAGGTGCTCCCATGTGGCTCTGTGTTGTAAACTCTCAGCAGACAAGATGGAAGACCCTTTTCCGCTCTCAAGCACTCCTATTTATATCCTATATCATACCACATGACATGACAAACTGGATACATTTACATGCAGACTATGATTTTAGCAGACATTAACCCCTCAAGTGCTGACACGTTTGCACAGTGCATCCACATAAGACAAACATGTATGACATTTATGGAAGGGACCAGGATGATGTGCTGGGCCACTACATGTGCTGTTGGAGAACGTAATTTTCTACAATAGAACATGTATGGGACCATCTGGGACGTCAACTTTGACAGCCTATGAGTTTGTATGATCTAGATGCTCAGTTATACAGAACCTGTATGCCCTCCATGCCCGGTCATATCACATCTTGTATCCAAGCTAGAGGCGGTACAACAGGGTACTAGAGCATCCATGCCGCTCGTATCACATCTTGTATCCAAGCTAGAGGCGGTACAACAGGGTACTAGAGCCTCCATGCCCACCTGTATCAGATCTTGTATCCAAGCTAGAGGCGGTACAACAGGGTACTAGAGCCTCCATGCCCACCTGTATCAGATCTTGTATCCAAGCTAGAGGCGGTACAACAGGGTACTAGAGCCTCCATTCTACTCCGTATCACATCTTGTATTCAAGCTAGAGGTGGTACAAAAGGGCACTAGGACCTCCATGCCCACCTGTATCACATCTTGTATCCAAGCTAGAGACGGTACAACATGGTACTAGTGCCCCCATGCCCGCCTGTATCACATAATGTATCCAAGCTAGAGATGATACAACAGGGTACTAGAGCCTCCATGCCGCCCGTATCACATCTTGTATCCAAGCTAGAGGTGGTACAACAGGTACCATGTAATAAGCTATATGTGGGATCCACTATTAGACCTCTCAGGAAGCATGTCGGGGAACAAATACACCATTCCCTTTACTTGAGAAGCCGTAGAATTTCTGCAGCACTTTCTGTCTATACATCCGGGTTTTGGGTCTGGAAAGAGTTAATAGACTCCACAGGATTGGTCATTGGGGGCTAAACTAATGATTGGAGAAGCCTTGTGGATTATGGTGCTGGATGGTGGCTGTCCTGGAGGTATAACTCTTCGCTCTGATATAATATATATCACTGACTCTGTAATAGTCACATTGCTTGATGTGATACATGTTATAGGATTTCCATCGTTGGGTAACAGATTAGTAGTTCCTCACATGTGAAGGGCTGCGCTCTCGTATCCACTGCAGGAGTTGTGGAAGGCAAGAGCCCAGAGTGAGAGGCTTGAAACGCGTAAACCGCGCTCCTTTCTTGACCTCTGCCCCTGACCTCTGACCTCCAACCACAATGATGTGGTTAATAAAGTGAGAATAAAAGTCATAAACATTTTTCAAGTGTTGGACGATGTTTAATTACAGGGGATTTCCAGGCACAAATACTATTGATGAAGTATCCTCACAATAGGGCTTCAATAGTTGATTGATCGAGTCTGCCACATGGGAATTCGGCCAATCAACTGCCTGTGTACCCGCTGTCAGCGCTGCTGCACACAGAGGGCGGAGCAGAAGCCACTGTGTCATGTCTAGCACTTGTAACTGCAGGCTGGCGTCAATCAATGGGAGGGGCGCCTGCAATTATAAGCAGGAGCCGGAGCAGCGGCTCCCACTTCAAGTCCTGTCTATAGCGGCGCTGGCAGCATACACCCGCTCAGCTGATCCACCGGGTTTCTGAGCAGCAGACCTGACAGATCAACTGTTGATGGCCTATCCTGATATACATCATCAGTAGTATTTGTGCCTGGAAAACCCCTTTAAGTAACCAAGTGGGTGGATATATAAGGAGCAGCTAGACAGACCACTGCTCTGAGCTCCCGCCCCCTCTCTGCCTCCTCTCCACCCCCTGCACTATTTTCAATGATGAGAGGTGGGGGAGGAGCTAATTCCTGAAACTTAGCCCCACCCCGTCCCGCCTCCTCTCATCGCAAATAGTGCAGAGGGGCAGAGAGGGGGTGGAGAGGAGGCAGGGAGGGGGCGGGAGTTCAGAGCACTGCTCCCCGCTCTTCCAGCCTCCCCCCCTGTAGAGTGGGACAACGTATATTGGCCGGCGTGAAAACCCAGTCGATATACGGTGGTCTGAATGCAGCCTTAGTCCGTGCTGGAGAGGCGAGGTATTTACTTTGTTTTATTACTGGCTGCTGCCTTCTTGCTTGATGTAAGAATTACGTGTCCTTTGACCCCAGCAAAGGCGATCCCAAGCTAATCCCCTCGCCATAAGAATTACATAAACTGACCGGCCCCTTTATCAGACCCCCATCTAGTGGCACGCTGGGGTCCTTTGGCCTTCAGATCTGCAGCAGTTCATCGTGTGAACGATCCCACTAGATGATGGAATGGTTCTGCAGGAATATCGGCCCCTGCGAACAGGAAGCTTCTTGTAGTTGCTGCAGATTAAAGCAATGATAGAAGCAGCATCAAAGGTGTAATGAAGAATTCCATTATAGGCAGATATTTTCAAAAACAAGAAAAAGTTTTCTTCATTCCAAGGTCAAAGACAGCGACGTTTCGACCCACCCTCGGGGTCTTTCTCAAGCTGATATGTTAGTTGCTGAGATTAGATGGCGGTGCTGACATGTTCTGACCAGCTGACAGGAAGGGGTCAGCGATTCATGCTGCTTGTGCCAAATTCTGACTTCCCATCAGCAACAGGAATCTGGATCCATCCAACCAGGAGATGTTTTCCCGCTGCTCAGTGATACAAGTTTTGCGCTCTTTTGCCCGCTGGAGTCTTTCTGTTTCTCTTAGACACAATGGCATTAGACACAGCTGTCATTGAATGACAGCTGAGTGCTGCCTCTGAATGGCTGAGTGCTCAGGCACTAGGGAAATGGAACAATACCTCTGCAGCGCCACCTATTGGAAGGCAGCATTCTTTATACAAGCCAGGCGGTTAGCAGTAAAATTCTGTCTCTAGTTAGTCCAGCACCGATGACCGGCCGCGTTGGAAGTCGCTCCGATCGCTGGATCTTCCATCTAATGTGAATTCACACTGAGACTGATCCGCGGAAAACTTGTCACTTGATTTCATGCTGCACTCCGGGGTCACGGGGAGAATTACCGTACAGGAAAGCGCCAATCATGAGAGGGCCGGGGCTCTAATAAAGGGGTGAGGGGTCTAATAAAGGGGTCATTCAGTGTATCCATCTGATGATCTTATTATAACTTTAGCTACATTCGTTCTGGAGAACATGAGCCATGGAGCCATAAAACAACAAGGCCTGCTCCACATATGTTCCATTCCACGGATCTCGGGTTTACGAAGTCCCAGCGCAGCTTGTTTTATAGCCGTGGTATAAATGACCCTGCAGGTGGTTCTCATTTCTATCTGATATGCAGTTTTTATGTTTCAATAATTAATCACCACATTTCTGCTCGGTTTATAATAACAATTAATATCAATTTCTCCAGTTACAGCAATGTCATTAACTGCAGCCGTCTTTTTTTAATTAGAAGACATTAAGGCGCACTAATTACACATGAGCGCCTTTACCGATAGTAAAGTAGAAATACATGCACCCTGTAAATACACACCAACATCAGGCCCATCAGAAATGTTGTGGCTTGTAAGGGCCGAGTACGGTTGGATGCTTCTTCTTGACTAGTTCTTGACTGTTCATGGCCTCTGAGATACGGCGAGTGACATCATCGCATCTGGAACGGTGACATCACTTCAACACCTTTCATGAATTAAAATGAAACCGGTTGTATGTTTTTCTTCACAGAAACCACTCGGCTGTCATCCTTGGGCTATGTCTGGTATCGCAGTATTTATTTGAAAGGGGCTGAGCTGCAAAAGCAGACACAGGCCAGGGACAACATAACAAGGGTGGTCCTGTATGGGGTAAAAGTTGATATTGTTGTTTTGTTTTTTATAGTAAGGCATCAGTAAATGAGTCTGGTGGTGTCTGAACAGATCATGGGCTAGAGCCATCTTGGATGGTGCAGCTGATGTCATGTCTGACTACTTGGTGCAACCAAAGACGATTAATTCCAGAGATAAGCACAGGGTGGGGCCAGCTAACAGGATATCTAAAGTCAAACATTGGAGATTAGTAAGGACCTTGATAAAAGACTGTGGTAATAGTGACAAGGTACCAAGTGAACAGCTCAAACCAGATCGGTCACTCAAGCGGAGCACCTGCCCCGAAATGGGCAACCCCACTGCAGACGAGAAGCCGAGTGCTGAGTCAGAGAGGCACTTGCAACTCCAACCATGAAACACCAAACCGTGGAGTACTAGAGGACTAAACACAGAATACAGCGATACTGAACACTAGAAGTATAACTGGCATTAGATGCAAACAGGGGGCGGTTCAATACGGGGCTGATGTACCAACGCTCATAACCTGGAAGTCTCGACTTCATCATAGTTGAGCTATGCATTAGACATGGAGGTTGTGAGCGGCCCCCGTACATACATAGAGAGGCAACACAAGTTGCGTTGGAAAAAATGGGCGCATTGCTGAGTGAGATATACAGATGAGCCCAAGTTCAGATGTTGCAATCCAGATTGAAGTTTTGGGCCCTATGTTAATCGGTCCAGACAGACTCTTCGCTGACCGCCACCAAGTTTGTACTCACCGGCATCGGATTGCATTGTTGAACTGCTACTAAAAGTTTTGCTGCAATATGTGGAGTTGAGAGAAGTGCTTGTCGATTTGTCATCTAGCTCAGCACCGCCCACTCAACAGTTAATGTTGAGGACTGTAGATGCAGCGGTCGGCCAAGGAAACCCACTGCAGCAGATGAAAGACATCATGCTTACTTCCCCGTGAAATCAGAAGATGTCCAGCAGTGCCATCAGCTCAGAACTGGTGGAAACCAGTAGGACCGAGGTACAACCAAGTCTGGCTAAAAGTGGCTTTCACAGAAAAATTGTGGTCAAAAGTCATACCTTCCACATAGAAGCAAGGCCAAGCGACTCAACTATGCATGGAAACATAGGAACTGGAATACAGAGAACTCACAGCAGTCACTCTGGACTGAGAGGTCAGAATTTGAAATATTTGGCTATAACAGAAGGCAGTTTGTTCAGTGAAGGGCTGAAGAGTGGTACAATAATGAGTGTCTGCAGGCGGCAGTGAAGCATTGTGGAGGGCGGTACAATATTGAGTGTCTGTAGGCAGCAGTGAAGCATGATGGAGAGTGGTACAATAATGAGTGTCTGCAGGCGACAGTGAAGCATGGTGAAGAGCGGTACAATAATGAGTGTCTGCAGGCGGCAGTGAAACATGGTGGAGAGCGGTACAATAATGAGTGTCTGCAGGCAGCAGTGAAGCATGGTGGAGAGCAGTACAATAATGATTGTCTGCAGGCGGCAGTGAAGCATGGTGGAGAGCAGAACAATAATGAGTGTCTGCAGGCGGCAGTGAAGCATGGTGGAGAGCGGTACAATAATGAGTGTCTGCAGGCAGCAGTGAAGCATGGTGGAGAGCGGTACAATAGTGAGTGTCTGCAGGCAGCAGTGAAGCATGGTGGAGAGTGGTACAATAATGAGTGTATGCAGGCTGCAGTGAAGCATGGTGGAGAGCGGTGTAATAATGAGTGTCTGCAGGCAGCAGTGAAGCATGGTGGAGAGCAGTACAATAATGAGTGTCTGCAGGCAGCAGTGAAGCATGGTGGAGAGCGGTACAATAATGAGTGTCTGCAGGCAGCAGTGAAGCATGATGGAGAGTGGTACAATAATGAGTGTCTGTAGGCGACAGTGAAGCATGGTGGAGAGCGGTACAATAATGAGTGTCTGCAGGCGGCAGTGAAACATGGTGGAGAGCGGTACAATAATGAGTGTCTGCAGGCAGCAGTGAAGCATGGTCGAGAGCAGTACAATAATGAGTGTCTGCAGGCGGCAGTGAAGCATGGTGGAGAGCAGAACAATAATGAGTGTCTGCAGGCGGCAGTGAAGCATGGTGGAGAGTAGTACAATAATGAGTGTCTGCAGGCGACAGTGAAACATGATGGAGAGCGGTACAATAATGAGTGTCTGCAGGCAGCAGTGAAGCATGGTGGAGAGTGGTACAATAATGAGTGTATGCAGGCAGCAGTGAAGCATGGTGGAGAGCAGAACAATAATGAGTGTCTGCAGGCGGCAGTGAAGCATGGTGGAGAGCGGTACAATAATGAGTGTCTGCAGGCAGCAGTGAAGCATGGTGGAGAGCGGTACAATAATGAGTGTCTGCAGGCAGCAGTGAAGCATGGTGGAGAGTGGTACAATAATGAGTGTATGCAGGCTGCAGTGAAGCATGGTGGAGAGCGGTACAATAATGAGTGTCTGTAGGCAGCAGTGAAGCATGGTGGAGAGCGGAACAATGACTAATGTCTGTAGGGAAAGATCTCATCACCATCCAGTCTTTCATTAAGAGACAGAAGGATTGGAGCAAACCAACATCCGCAGAAGATCTGGGCTTCCTTCTCCAAGATGTCTGGAACAACCTTCCTGCACAGTTCCTTCAAAATCTCTGTGCAAGTGTACCTAGAAGAACGGATGTTGGTGTGAAGACAAAGGGCGGTCACAGCAGATACTGATGTGATTATATTTTATCTTTTGTGCAGTCACTTTGCAGAATGCATGTATAATGGTCTGAAAGAAAATAACCAGCATTCCACTAAACTCCATTCAATGACAAGAAAATTAAGATCTAGTAAATCTGTACAGTCAATAAATCCGGTCTTAAATATGACTTGTAAAAGTCAGACCGCCATCTAACCAGCCGTTTAACCATGTCAACATCCAGACCTCAGGCGTCAGTCATAGTGCAGCACCAACCCGAAACAAATGGGTAACAAACTCCACGGGGTTCAAGCCCAGCTCCTGCAAACATGAGATAAGAATTTACCTTCACCTCGCCCCATTCTGAGGAATCCCTCCACCAAATGAAGCAGGCACCAACCAGAACCTGGTTGGCTTAATCAATAACCACGACCCCTTGCCAAACACATCCATTTTTGATTTCCTTTTGTACAACCAAAATATCCCCAACCATCAAACCTTAAACCTCCGAGCCGGAGGCAGTTCAACAATACATCATGCTGCAAAAGACTGCCAGGGAGAAAGCTGCCTAAAAAAGCAACAATCACACAAATCCACAGAGACAATTCCAAAAATAGATATTAACTGACATAAAAGGTTAACGACTATCCATCTCAATCGTTTCTTTTCTCCAAACCTTAACGGCTCGACGAATTACAAAATGTTTTGTTATATCGGATCTATTCTACAGCCGAAGCAAAAACACCCTTACCTCACGGCAAATACAAAAAGCCTGTAGCAGATGATCCTCGATGCCAGGAGAAACCCCGTTCGTACAACCGCGGAGTACAGGTTGTGCCGTATCTCCTCCATGTTGACTCGGATGCTAGGACCAACTTTACCAATTCCTCTCCGTCAGCTCCCACGGGAAGCAGGCCCCTTCTAGCTCCACCGATGGATACATCTGCCTGAAAACTGTCAGGATCAGTTGTTGACCACCCAGACTGCCACAGCATTGTCTGACCAAAAGTATATTTTTCTGTTTGCCATCTCAGACCCCCATAGCTCAGTTGCCACAACTATTGGAGATAGCTACAACAAAGCCACGCTCTCAGTTAAGTCCTGTGCGAACCAAACCGCTGGCCAGCGGGACCTGCACCAGTGACTACCAAAAACTGTTCTGAAGCTGACTCACTTCCAAAAACAAGCTAAGCTCTTTGTTAGAAACGTCCGCTTCTGGCAGTTGACCCTCCTGTTCAACAAGCGGGGTAATGTCTGCCATGTCTGAAGGTTGGCTTCCATACCTTTCAAAACCCTGATAAATTGATGGGGTGGACTTGAAATGAAAGCCTCCAAGAAAAGACCCTTCCCATTGGCATCACTTTACATGCAAAAGTTAGTAAAGCCAACAAAACTTGTAGCTGGTGTAAGATAACCTTCTTAGCTGCTGCAACAGACTGAATCTACGATTTGTACGATTTGTCATCTGGCAGGCAAAAAACCATTTGGCCAGTATCGATCTTGATGCGGGAAAAAAACAACTGTGCGACCGGCCCATACAGGCTGTACATCCATCCATAGTGTGAGATGAACAGCCAATCAACGGGCATTTTTATGCTTGCTAAAATCCAATTTTCTTCTGCAGAATGTTGTCACATGGCCTGATGATTGGGTGAGCAAACGTTCCTGCAGGGAAGCCGGAGGAGAGCGGCCCATGGCTGCTCCACTGAGGAGACTAAGGCTACCTGCTGCCACAAAGAGGTAGAGAGAGTCTGCACTACAGCCCGAGCTGCTGGGGGTATCTGGACTGCAACCAGGAGCAACAGGAATGACAAAGTAGAGTTGGACTCCGGACCTTAGGCAGCCTGGATCAGTGGAAGTGGTTACTCCCATGCAACCATAAGTGGGGCTGGCCTCCAACACATACGTGTGCACACCAGAAATGGACTTAGGCCTCCTGCAGACGGGCCATTTTCTGAACGGTTTTATGTGCAGCCGCAGAAAACGCAACCGTTAAAACCCACTCCTTCGCATGGGGCCTTTTTCCACCCAATAGGAGTCTATGGGGATAAACAAATGCGTACCCGTGTGCACGAAATCACACCCGTAACTGCACAATTTTGCAATTTTAATTACTAACACTGGCAACTAATTAGTCTGATAAACCAGTTCAAAACCGGCAAGGGAGTCACTCGTGTCGATGTGAATGGGCCTGGCAGTGTAGTAAAGGATACTTACCTGCGCAGGAACGCTCGCAAAAAAGACTTGATTAGTAGGCGTGCTACAAGAGATAGAGCTAACAGTACGGGCACGGGACTTCAGGCACGTTTTGGGTGCTTAAACCAAGTTTTAAGACTGTGTTACTTAGGGAAGAATCTAACGGCCGTATGTGCCACAACGCTACGGAGTGTGGTTGCGTTTGAACGGGTTCTTTTTTTGCCTTCTCTGGATGTTCAAACTCCCCACCATAGCACAGAAGTCTAAAAAAGACAGCCGGAAGATGGGTCCTGCCCTCCATTCCCACATGCAGTATTAACGAGCGAGAATACTGCTAGTGAAAACCAAACCACTGAAATCAGTGGTTTCGTTTTGTCATGTTATCCGGTTGTGATCATCACGACTGCATATCACGACACATTCACGCCCGTGTGTACGCCCTTAACCCTTTCCAATCCACTGTCTGACGTCTGAAGACATTCTGATTGAAGGCTGTACAGCTCCGATGTCAGAAGACATCCGGCAGGGTATTCTTACTGTATATTACTGGCCGCTCTGTTGTCGGGGGCCTCTCCAGCATGTCCTATACCACAGTACAGGCTCTAGCCAGCAGATGGCACCATTGTATAATGGCAGAAAGAGAAAGCCCCCTAGGAAACCCTGAATCCAAAATTGGATTGCAAAGGGTTAGAGGAACATCGTACAAGTAACAGGGAACCAACATTCATAAGTGGCTGATTGGGTATAGATCACCAAAAGTGAAGTAATAACCCTTTAAAGATAAATATACAATATTATGTGATTTTTCTGATCCGTTTGCAGCATTATTTATACTGTTTTTCCAACACTGTTATTATTTCGTGTTAAGCATAAAGTATTACTCCTAGGATCTCGTTAGCCGTATCTAGGAACAGGTCATTGTACGGTAAAGGCTGACTGTTTACTTGCTAACATACTATTATTTATTTGTAGCTTTCTGTTCCTAAATAAATATTCCATATTTTTGTAACTCCTCCTGCTGCATCGTATCCTGAATCTGCATTATGATACCATGACCCGTGACAGACGCATGCCCATGTACTCAGTGGATCTTTTTCTTCTTCCTGCTTCATCAGCACTGAGCCATAGTATCTCCTCATATTTCCATGTCTTTCCACCCAGCACCAAGAGGCACAGTACTCAAAAACATTACTAACGAATGTACAAATGCATACTACAAGGACCCACTGGGCCCATATTACAAAATGATCATAAGTACGATGGTTGTATCCATGGGCCAGTTGTACATCTACCCATCCACAATATGAGTGTTATGTGCAACCCAGATGTATTGGTTGAAGGGT
Organism: Eleutherodactylus coqui; assembly: GCF_035609145.1. Taxonomy (NCBI): domain Eukaryota; kingdom Metazoa; phylum Chordata; class Amphibia; order Anura; family Eleutherodactylidae; genus Eleutherodactylus; species Eleutherodactylus coqui. The sequence goes on from NC_089844.1 coordinate 17,208,403, forward strand.
AAAGAGACAAGTAATATACACACTATTACCGCAGATAACAAATAAAAACTAAACACAAATCAGGGTGAGGGGAACCTAACCCTAAACCCTCTAACAAGGGGCAACCCTACCTAAAAATAGAGCACTCGCCCTGTTGAGAGCAACCCCACGTCAGGAACTTTGGATGATCCTCTCTTTTCCTAGATGGTGACCGGGAATAGTGGCAATGATTAAATGACACTTAATGTAAAGCAAATCACAAGCAAACGGGGGAAAACAATAAACTAACACCTAAGAGAGATAAGAAAATAACCAGCAGACCTAGCTTTACAAAGATGCAGGTCAGGACCAGGAGCTGCCGACAAGACCAGAGACACCTTTAGACAAAGAGTATAACTGGCGTCATCTGTGAGGAGGAATTGGACTAAATATGTATGAACTACAGCTGATTGGCTGGGTGTTACGGCTGGTAGGGGACAGATAAACAGGGGGGGGGGTTCCCTACACCAGCCCACTCCCGTATCCCCACCTACTTGCCCCCCTGGGCTGGGCCCCTGGGCGACAACTGGGCAGCGGTCCCTGCTCTGATCTAGTGACAGGGACCCCAAGGGACAGAGACAGGAGTCCGATTGTCAAACAAGCCGGGTCAAAACCTACGGAGAGCAAAACGACAGAGGGTAACACAGAGAGTAGTCAGGGAAAATCGGGAGGCATGTACGCAGTACAAAAGGACTAAGACAGGAGCGGAGTCAAAGGCATAAATGGGTCAAGAACAAACAGTCGGGAACAGTATATGCCGGTGCTAGCGGAGCTAAGTCTAACCAAACACTGGCAACCTCTGCTAGCACTCAGCAACCAGATATGTGAAAGTCCCCACCCAGACGGGGGGGGGGGGGGGGGGTGACACGCCGATAGGGAAGATGATAGGAGGGAGCACGTCCCCTAGCACAGCGAGACACGCGCCGCCGGCGGGAACGGATAAGCACCAACATAGGGGAACCCCGACCGCAGCCGCCCGCACTGACACCAGCCACCAGCACCCCCAGCGGTAAGACTATACCTAACACTGGGATGTCTACCTCCTAGTCAACAAATCCACCCATACACTGGCAGAGAATTGTTCCCGTTGCGGTCTAGTGCCATAGTGTCAGATAACATGTGCCAGTGTGAGGATCACGTGGGCCGAGCTGACGCCGTGATGTCGCCCCGGTCCCAATCCTCAACCACGGATGGCACACCATGACGGTGTGATGTACAGCCAATCAGCAAGCATTTCTATGCTTGCCAAAAAGCCTTTTTTGTCAGGGATCATTGGATGAATGATTGTGCCGCGTAGAAGGCCCATCCACTAAAACTCCATGAGGATGGATGATTGTATGATACAATCCTTCATTTACTTGATTGGCGCTCGTCTACAGGAGCAAATTGCTTCATGTTAAGGGCCTTGAGCCTCTATATCCCATTTAGAGTCTATGGAAATCTGGATGACGGCTCCTATGGGCACCATCGAAAATAAATTATTAACGCGGCTCTTAATGGAGGAGGTTGGATTTAATGAGCGCTGTCCTTTATTTACCCTTCTTCAGAATGAATATGTGAATTTAGTCGGGCTCGGGGGAGCAGTGCATGTACTCATAAGCGGGGAGATTAGTGTCCATAGTCTCAGGTCTGAGGATTGCCAAGAACATCCCTTACCTGCCAGACGGCACAATGACAGGACTCCGCTAATTCCTCTAGACTCCCCGATGTGCCGTGCTTGGAAAGCAGTTATCCGGTGCAGGAACATCTTCCTGATGGAGTATTTAGCTAATCTGCTGAATAAACTCCCCAATGAACACAAGATTTAACTGCTTTCTGTATTTCTTCTATTTTCCCATATTTCTTCCATGGAAAGCGATTACAGCCCATCTGCTTCTCCTTATTCACATATCAATTGGTTCGCAATGAATGAGCTCTCAATTCTTTTTATTACGCTGCAGACAATGTGGACCCCCTTCCATACGGCGGAGATTTAGGTCCATGAGGCTTCATACACAAGGGTGGTTTGTAAGTGGGGGTTTTGGAAATGGAACACATTGTTTTGGATGGGAATATTCATATGGGGCGTATTTTATGTCCGATGTTTTGGATGAAAATCACCCAACCAAGTGAATGGGTACATTAAAAAACAGATTGCACTTGCATGATGCGAGTCGGATCAATGTTTAACATGTGTAACTATGGGAACCATAAAAAGATTAAAAGAACCAAGAAGTGCGAAGCCCGTACATTTATGCCGGGGGGTGTGATGGTGGTGGTGGTGGTGATGGGGGGGGGGGGGGGTTACACACTTGAAAAACAGAAGCAAAGTGAACTGAAAACGCATGAAAATTGCACAAAAGAATTTGCATAATTTTTTTACAGATCACAATCGCCCATGTGAATACAGCCCAACTCACACCGTCATGTCACAGTATGAGCATGATCAACTCAATGATGTTAGAGCCCAGGAATCATAAACGAAGTGATGTCACACCATAGAGATAAGTCACACAGTGATGTCACAGTACAAGCATAATCAACTCAATGATACCAGAAACCAGGAATCATGAACGCAGTGATGTCACAGTACAACAGTAATGCATGCAGTGATGTCACGGCATAGAGGAAGCTCACACAGTGATGTCACAGTACAACAGTAATGCATGCAGTGATGTCACAGCATAGAGGAAGCTCACACAGTGATGTCACAGTACAACAGTAATGCATGCAGTGATGTCACAGCATAGAGGAAGCTCACACAGTGATATCACAGTACAACAGTAATGCATGTAGTGATGTCACAGCATAGGGGAAGCTCACACAGTGATGTCACAGTACAACAGTAATGCATGCAGTGATGTCACAGCATAGAGGAAGCTCACACAGTGATGTCACAGTGCAAACATAATGCATGGAGTGATGTCACAATATGGGAAAAATCTATTCAGTGTAGTTATAGCACAAGAAGTGCAGTTTGACAACCGCGATGTCACAGCGGTAATGCATACAGATGCACACTGTGATGTACAAGGATGACGCACACAGATTTGTCCCCAGCAGGGAACAAGATTGTGGGCTTAAACAGATGGGTGCGTGTCCTAATACGCTCGCTGCTACGGAGCGCATGAAACAGGTTTGGGGTTTTTTGACTATTCAAACTCCACGACACTGCGCACAAATTTGAAACAACAAGCGGGAAGATAGGCCCTGCCCTATGTTTCTCGCATGCAGAAAGACAGATAGGCAAGTCGTATCTTTTCTCACATGTAGTAATAAAATGTGAGAATCCTTATAGGGAAAACAAAACCATTGAAAACGTGATTTTGATGTCCACAAAACAAGACACAACCATGCCCATGTGTTTAAGCCTGAGAGTGCATCTTAGAAGGAGAGTGTACTGTAATATGGGTATTACAGGGCACAGCTGTAGCTAAGTGTTCTTTGGTGGTAGACCGGGGCAGGCAGGATGGAATGTTCCAGGATCGCAACAGGGGCTGGAGTGGAGGACACCATCAAGGCGGAGCGCCTTAGGGGGGCTGCCAAGCTTCCAGTGGTTGGCTCGTCTGAGAAATAAATGAAATGCCAGGTCTCCTCCTCTGGTTTTTGGTATGACTGGTTGGCATGATGCCGGTAATGCACATGGTCACAAGGGATATACCTGGCCTGGTGCTAAATCATTTCATAGGAGCGCTGCATCTTAAAATGTTTCTCTGGAATAGCAGGCAGCAAACTACATAAGGAAGTTGCCAGGGACTGGAGGTGGGGTTTTGGAAGAGTAGGGGTTAAGGAAAGTGACGACCGTGGTAAGGGATAAGGAGGAGTTAAGAAAGAGGTAGAGGAGGAGTTCGAGAGGAAAGAAGAAGAAGGTGCATTGTTGGAAGACGCCTGCCCACCTTCCTGGGGGAAGGACGGGGAGTTGGGCGAAAAAGGGGGGGGATGGTAAGGTTGGAAGTAGAGATGAGCGAACGTACTCGTCCGAGCTTGATACTCGTTCGAGTATTAGCGTGTTCGAGATGCTCGTTACTCGTACCGAGTACCACGCGATGTTCGGGTTACTTTCACTTTCATCTCTGAGACGTTAGCGCGCTTTTCTGGCCAATAGAAAGACAGGGAAGGCATTACAACTTCCCCCTGCGACATTCAAGCCCTATACCACCCCCCTGCAGTGAGTGGCTGGCGAGATCAGGTGTCACCCGAGTATATAAATCGGCCCCTCCCGCGGCTCGCCACAGATGCATGCTGACAGAGATCAGGGAAAGTGCTGCTGATGCCGGAGCTGCTATAGGGAGAGTGTTAGGAGTTATTTTAGGCTTCAAGAACCCCAACGGTCCTTCTTAGGGCCACATCTGACCGTGTGCAGTACTGTTGAGGCTGCTTTTAGCAGTGTTGCACATTTTTTTTTGTATATCGGCCGTGCAGAGCATTGCGTCCTCAGTCTGCAGTCATTGTACAGAGTATAGGGCCAGTACTGGTGAGGCAGGGAAAGAGATATTCAGGCTATATAGGCAGTGGGCTTTTTCCAAAAAATTGGGGAAAAATACTATATTTGGGCTGCCTGTGACCGTTTTCAACCTCCCTCCTACACCTCAGAATCAGCTGATGAGATTATGCATGATGAAATTACTAACAAAGAGAGGGTTCCTCCCTTGGTTGCTCCCGCCTCTTTTTTAGAGACACATCCACCTGCGACAGGCCGTGGTTACCCACGCACAAGAAACCGTCGAGGAGACGTGGGGGGCGCAAGCATCGCCGCAACAGAAGAGAGGGACAGAAGAATCCCAACACCCTCGAACTCTTGCATACGGAAATAGGAGGTGAGATTACATCAGACACTGTTTCTGACAAATCCCTTGTAATCAACATTTTCATCTAAGACTCTGACTATTACTGAGATAGAACTGCTATCTAAAGGTTTAACCTTCTGCCCGAATAACAAACCTGACTGGTTTAATATCGAATTAGATTGTAAACATTTTCTCCGTCTACTTAACTTGAAATGCTTCTTTTCAGATTCTAGTAATACCCGTGGATGGGAGACTGGCGGCTCCGAGTTGGATGGTTGTTTTTCTTCAAAAGGGTTGAGTTTACGACCCAAGAGCACATTTAACCCACCATCCAAGGATGCAGCCGTCAGTACCTTTGGCAAGTTGGTCCATAACGATATTGTAAAACTTAAGAAAGGCAATAGAAACAATAGAGTGTATAATCTAACAAGGGAAGAGAATAAAGCACTACAAACATTAAGTTCAGACTCCACGATCACAATTCGACCTGCTGATAAAGGGGGTGGGGTGGTGGTGATGGATACTTTAAAATACCACCAGGAAATTATGACACAACTAAGTGACTCCGCTGTTTATGAGTCACTCACCACCAACCCCACCCATCAATATCACATGCAGTTAAAATTGGATGTTGATGAAGCGGTCTTAAATGGAGTCATTGATAGAAAATTAGCTAATTTTCTGTGCCCAAAATATCCAATCCTACCCATCTTATATACCCTGCCAAAAGTGCACAAATGTCTAAATGACCCACCAGGTCGTCCTATCATCTCTGGCCGGGGCTCACTGTTCTCCAACGTATCCATGTTTCTGGACAAGGTTTTGAAACCATTTGTGGAGAACAGCAAGTCATATATCCGTGATACTATGTCATTTATACATAAGATTCAGGATGTCGAAATCAGTGGCGATTGCATTCTGGGCTTGTTCGATGTGGTCTCCCTATACACTATCATAGATCACCAACATGGTTTGGAAGCAGTAAAATGGCATCTTACTAAGTCCCAATTAACTAATAACCAATTAAATTTCACGTTAAGCCTGTTGGAAGACGTGCTTTGTAAAAACGTTTTTGCATATGACGGCAGTCTCTATAGGCAGCAACGGGGGACGGCCATGGGGTCTAATATGGCCCCCAATTATGCCAACCTGTTTCTCGCCCATGTGGAAGAATTGTTCATCTATACCTCCCCAGCCTGGACCTTTGTCCAGGCTTGGTGGAGGTATATTGATGACATATTCTTTATTTGGAGGGGCTCGGAGGATGATTTGAAATCTTTTCATGCCGAATTAAATGCACTGTTGCCCTCACTTAAATTTACCATGACACATTCACGTGAGGAGATACAATTTCTAGATGTCAAAGTACTGAGGCAGAATAATACACTAATTACTGACATCTACCGAAAACCGACAGACAAAAACAATGTCTTACAATATTCTAGTTTCCATCCTCCAGGCACTATAAGGTACCTTCCATGGAGCCAAATGCTTTGTGTAAGGAGAATCAGAAACGATGAATTTTTTGAAACCAGACTTGAGGGGATGGCGGACAGATTTCTGAATCGGGGATACCCTTGCAAGCTGGTACAGGGATATAAAGATAGGGTAAGAGATAAATCGAGAGGGGATTTATTATCCATTAAGGAATCTAAGAGGGGTTGTTGCCGTATGCCTTTTGTCACTACCTTCTCCATGGTAAGTCCATCTATCTCAAACATTCTGAGAAGACACTGGCATCTCCTGAAGATTAGTCATCCTACTATTCAGGAGTTCCAGGCGCCTCCCCTCATGTCATACCGAAGAGGACCTAACATACGAGACAAAGTAGTCTGTACTAACAGAGTGATTTCTCACAATACATCTGATGTTCAGTATGCCCGTAGTCGGGGGTGTTTCCCCTGTATGGGCTGCGCCTCATGTGGGAATATGATTAAAGGAGATGTGTTCACACATCCCAGAACGGGACGAAGATATCGTATTAAGGGTTCTTTTTCGTGTCGTTCAACGCATGTAATCTACATGATTGTGTGTCCGTGTGGGTTGATTTACGTTGGGGAGACAACGATGGAGATACGTCAGCGTATCTCCAAACATAAAAGCACGGTCCGCACAAAAAACAAGGATGCTCCGGTATCTAAACATTTTGAAGAAGCTGGACATAATGTGAGTCAGCTCCGCTACCGGATCATAGATGAAGTTCGTGATTCCCCTAGGGGGGGTGATCGAGAGGGGAAGTTAAAACTCCTCGAACTTAAATGGATCTACGAATTAAACTCCTTGTCGCCTGAGGGCCTGAATTTGGAATTCAATATGACACCGTATATATAAGATCTGATCAATTCCCCACTGATATCTTGTCCAGTCTAGCTCATGTGTTTCCATCTGTTATTTTTTGATAACCATCTTGAATCTGTGTATGTTATAGCGATTCTAATCATTCCCGTATATATATGCATCTTACTACGTGTATAATATAGTATATAGATTCTAATCATTCCCGTATACATACGCATCTTGCTACGTGTACAATATAGTATATAGAATATTGATAAACAAAAAAGGGATGTCTATTTGATCACTATGAAATCTTGTGATTTTATATTTTAACAATTTGTGTCTTTGTTTACTTACAGGTGGTGATAGGGAACCAGTACCATGCAGCGGGCTGATTACCTTTTTTCTATCTTTGGATAATTTCTATACTTATTTTGGATATTCTTTTGAATAAAATAGTTCATGTTTTGAGCAAAAAACTGTCAATAAAAAATCTTTTCGAGTAGCATCTATGGTGTAACACTTCTATTTTTGGGCTATCTGAGTTGGGTGCCTCTCTCCCCCCCTTTTTTTATGGGGATCACAATAGGACCAACTTGGTGTGTAATATAATGGATTATATCCCTCAGGATGACTACACAATATATGTACATGCGTATGTATCTTATGGATGTATACGCATGGGGACATATACAAATACAATCATGCATGTATTTGTCTTAGTATTGTCTATCATGAGCCTCAATCTAATATTGTACGTGTACACTATAAAACACAATGAGTCACACATGTTTACACATGGGGACCAGAGATGAGCGAACGTACTCGTCCGAGCTTGATGCTCGGGCGAATATTAGCGTGTTCGGGATGCTCGTTACTCGTAACGAGTACCACGCGATGTTCCGGTTACTTTCAGTTTCATCTCTGAGACGTTAGCGCGCTTTTCTGGCCAATTGAAAGACAGGGAAGGCATTACAACTTCCCCCTGTGATGTTCAAGCCCTATACCACCCCCCTGCAGTGAGTGGCTGGGGAGATCAGGTGTCACCCGAGTATAAAAGTCGGCCCCTCCCGCGGCTCGCCACAGATGCCTTGTGAGATAGCTGAGGGACAGTGCTATAGTGTTGGAGCTGCTGTAGGGAGAGCATTAGGAGTTAGTGTAGGCTTCAAGAACCCCAACGGTCCTTCTTAGGGCCACATCTAACAGTGTGCAGTAGTGTGGAGGCTGCTGTTAGCAGTGTTGCACATTTTTTTTTTTTTCCATATCGGCCGTGCAGAGCATTGCGCCCTGCAGTAATACTACAGGGACAGAAGTGGTGGTTAGACAGGGAGAGTGTTAGGAGTTAGTGTAGGCTTCAAGAACCCCAACGGTCCTTCTTAGGGCCACAGCTAACAGTGTGCAGTACTGTGGAGGCTACTGTTAGCAGTGTTGCACTTTTTTTTTTTTTTCCAAATCGGCCGTGCAGAGCATTGCGCCCTGCAGTAATACTCCAGGGACAGAATTGTGTAGGCAGGGCCAGAAGACATATATTATTGATTGAATATACGCAGTGGGCCTTTCCTTTAAAAAAAAAGGGCAAAAATTCTATTTGGCCTGCAGGCTTGCGCCAATTTATTTCCTGGCTGGGAAATCACCGCTCTGCTGCAGTTAATAACAGTGCAAGACTGCAGTTCTGTGACACACTGCAGGGCCACAACACATTTATTATTGATTGAATATAGGCAGTGGGCCTTTCCTTTTAAAAAAAAGGGAAAAAATTCTATTTGGCCTGCCTCTGACAGTCCTCAGCGTTCTGGGTACGTGTGTGCTGGGTGGACAACGTAAAAAAAATCATACGCAGCCAGCTAAGTTTAACAGCAGGCTTGCGCCAATTTATTTCCTGGCTGGGAAATCACATCACTGGTAATACAGCATGCTGAGAGGTAGGGGTAGGCCTAGAGGACGTGGACGCGGCCGAGGACGCGGAGGCCCAAGTGAGGGTGTGGGCACAGGCCGAGCTCCTGATCTAGGTGTATCGCAGCCGACTGCTGCGGGATTAGGAGAGAGGCACGTTTCTGGCGTCCCCACATTCATCTCACAATTAATGGGTCCACGCGGTAGACCTTTATTAGAAAATGAGCAGTGTGAGCAGGTCCTGTCGTGGATGGCAGAAAGTGCATCCAGCAATCTATCAACCAGCCAGAATTCTGAGCCGTCCACTGCTGCAACTCCGAATCCTCTGGCTGCTGCTCCTCCTTCCTCCCAGCCTCCTCCCTCCCAGTAAATGACACATTCTGAGGAGCAGGCAGACTCCCAGGAACTGTTCCCGGGCCCCTGCCCAGAATGGCCAGCAATGGTTCCTCTCCCACCGGAGGAGTTTGTCGTGACCGATGCCCAACCTTTGGAAAGTTCCCGGGGTCCGGGCGATGAGGCTGGGGACTTCCGGCAACTGTCTCAAGAGCTTTCAGTGGGTGAGGAGGACGATGACGATGAGACACAGTTGTCTATCACTCAGGTAGTAGTAATTGGAGTAAGTCCGAGGGAGGAGCGCACAGAGGATTCTGAGGAAGAGCAGCAGGACGATGAGGTGACTGACCCCACCTGGTTTGCTACGCCTACTGAGGACAGGTCTTCAGAGGGGGAGGCAAGGGCAGCAGCAGGGCAGGTTGGAAGAGGCAGTACAGTGGCCAGGGGTAGAGGCAGGGCCAGACGGAATAATCCACCAACTGTTTCCCAAAGCGCGCCCTCGCGCCATGCCACCCTGCAGAGGCTGAGGTGCTTAAAGGTCTGGCAGTTTTTCACTGAGAGTGCAGACGACCGACGAACAGTGGTGTGCAACCTTTGTCGCGCCAAGATCAGCCGGGGAGCCACCACCACCAGCCTCACCACCACCAGCATGTGCAGACATATGATGGCCAAGCACCCCACAAGGTGGGACGAAGGCCGTTCACCGCCTCCAGTTTGCACCACTGCCTCTCCCCCTGTGCCCCAACCTGTCACTGAGATCCAACCCCCCTCTCAGGACACAGGCACTACCGTCTCCTGGCCTGCACCCACACCCTCACCTCCGCTGTCCTCGGCCCCATCCACCAATGTCTCTCAGCGCACCGTCCAGCCGTCGCTAGCGCAAGTGTTGGAGCGCAAGCGCAAATATGCCGCCACGCACCCGCACGCTCAAGCGTTAAACGTCCACATAGCCAAATTTATCAGCCTGGAGATGCTGCCGTATAGGGTTGTGGAAACGGAGGCTTTCAAAGGTATGATGGCGGCGGCGGCCCCGCGCTACTCAGTTCCCAGTCGCCACTACTTTTCCCGATGTGCCGTCCCAGCCCTACACAACCACGTCTCCTGCAACATTGTACGCGCCCTCACCAACGCGGTTACTGGCAAGGTCCACTTAACAATGGACACGTGGACAAGCACAGGCGGGCAGGGCCACTATATCTCCCTGACGGCACATTGGGTGAATTTAGTGGAGGCTGGGACAGAGTCAGAGCCTGGGACTGCTCACGTCCTACCCACCCCCAGAATTGCGGGCCCCAGCTCGGTGGTGGTATCTGCGGCGGTGTATGCTTCCTCCACTAAACCACCCTCCTCCTCCTCCTCCTCCTTCTCCTACGCAACCTCTGTCTCGCAATCAAGATGTGTCAGCAGCAGCACGTCGCTAGCAGTCGGTATCGCGCGGCGTGGCAGCACAGCGGTGGGCAAGTGTCAACATGCCGTGCTGAAACTACTCAGCTTAGGAGAGAAGAGGCACACGGCCCACGAACTGCTGCAGGGTCTGACAGAGCAAACCGACCACTGGCTCGCGCCGCTGAGCCTCCAACCGGGCATGGTCGTGTGTGACAACGGCCGTAACCTGGTGGCGGCTCTGCAGCTCGGCAGCCTCACGCACGTGCCATGCCTGGCCCACGTCTTTAATTTGGTGGTTCAGCGCTTTCTGAAAAGCTACCCACGCTTGTCAGACCTGTTTGGAAAGGTGCGCCAGCTCTGCGCCCATTTCCGCAAGTCCCACATGGACGCTGCCACCCTGCGCACCCTGCAACATCGGTTTCATCTGCCAGTGCACCGACTGCCGTGCGACGTGCCCACACGGTGGAACTTGTCGAGGGTTAATTTGTTCAAACAGACTGGTCAGTTATGTTGTCGGTTCCAAATTGACCTAAGCAGGAGGAGCGCTCCTTTGAGAGTCAAAGTACACACGGTATATGGTGAAACAATGAACTCTGACTCTTTATTGGCATAGTCTCAGTTTATATAGAAGATCGCCCACGCAGGGATGCGACCTCTGGTAATACAAGGAATAACCTCATGATTTCCATACATCTTAAACTCATGACTTCTATATCTGACAATAAACTTATGACATTTAGGCTTGATATATGACTTTTAAGAAATAGCTGATTTCACATGACTCTTAGAGTAAGAGCTGAAAACTCTTTGCGGTTAGGCCCCGTCTTGCTACATTTATGAACATCTGCTCTTAACTTCCTGATTTCCACTTAGATCAGACGTTTGGCCTATTACTCAATAGTCATGAGTCCTTCAGAGCAGAATAGAATATTTGCAAAGTATTCAACCTTATTGATTCAAATAGATTACTAAGCAAAATATATTAACTCCTTTTTGATTAGCGACATTTATTAATTTCTTTACAGCCCCTATTGGCCCTTATCATTCCCCCATTTTGGACATCAGGAAGTCACACACAGGAATGACAATTATGGGGAATTTTGAGGCTGAGTTGATCCAGAGGAAGGCGAAAACCCTTTTAGGAAAAAGCCAATTATCCTTGTATAAAAAGGGAAAAATTCCTTCCTGACCCCAAATATGGCGATCGGAACAAGTCCCAAGATCACAGCCGACATCTGACTTTTTTAAAATGCATTATTGTTTTCATGAATCTAAACAAATCTCTTACCATTTGTTTGTGTGAAATATAAAGTGTATGTTTGACCGCATCATAATAGGGACAATATTCATATACATTAAGAAAGGTATTTTCCTGAATAACATTGCTCTCTTCCACATCACTATCGTTATGCACTATTGAATATATATCGCGAAGTGTCTTTACTGGGGTGGGGATAGACAGTAAGCAAGTCCGTAAAATATCTTCCCCACTCCGAAGGTTGGGCATGCACATGTGGGAAATATTCAGTACGTCTTTTGCAAAGTATTCCCACATGTTGGGGTGTCCTTCCGCCCAAACAGTCCATCTTCTTCTTACATCGACAGTTGATGAGGAATTGTCCCGAAAAGAGAGTAGTCCAAGAAAACAAAGGGTAAATAATACACCTATCCAGACTATCAATGCTGGTGTCCAGGTTGCCATCCTCCTCCCCCACCCTGGGTTGGGCTTACTCTCCACCCCCCTCGTGGTGCTGAGGTGTTGGAACTTTCTTGCAGTGTGAGGCATGGATCCAAGTGGGTTTGCCTTCTAGCTTGACCGAGGTGGGAGTGGTTAACAGCACTTGGTATGGTCCGTCAAAGCGAGGTTCCAAAGTCTTTCTGACGTGTCTCTTTACCACCACCCAATCTCCGGGATTCAGAGAGTGGGATCCTTCCAAACTATCAGGGTCTGAAATAGAAGAGAAGACTAGGTCGTGCGTTATTTTTAGCTTTTGGCATAAATCCTGCACAAAGGAAGTAACTTTATCATGACCCAGGGATAGAGCTTGGGGGTGATACAGTCCTAACCTGGGCACGGAGCCAAAGAGAATCTCATAAGGAGACAGTCCTGTTTTCCTATTTGGCGTGGTCCGTACCGAGTAGAGGGCCAGAGGTAGGCACTCGGGCCAAGGTTTTCCTGTTTCAACCATGGCTTTCTGTATCTTAAGTTTGAGGGTGCCATTGAGCCTTTCTACTTTTCCGGAGCTCTGCGGATGATAGGGGGTGTGAAACGCCTGCTCTACTCCTAAGGCGGACATGACTTCCTTCATTACCTCACCAGTGAAGTGAGTACCACGATCGCTCTCAATGGTCTCTGGTACCCCAAATCTGCACACTAACTCCGACACAAGTTTCTTTGCAGTGGCCTGGGCAGTGGCCTTCGTGACCGGGTAGGCCTCAGCCCACCCGGAAAAGAGGTCAATGCATACTAAGACATACTCATACCTTCCTGATCTGGGCAGCTGGATGTAATCTATCTGTAGTCTCTGGAAGGGGTACAAAGGTCGCGGAGTGCACTTCCGAGGGGTCTTTACTACTTGACCGGGGTTGTGTAGTGCACAGATTTCACAAGCATTGACGTATGCCTTTGCCATCCTGTCAAATCCCGGAGCGTACCACATTTTCTCCACCAGGGCTACCATGGCATTACGAGAAGCGTGCACCTTTCCATGAGCCAAAAGGGCCATACTAGGATAGGCAGCCGCAGGTAAACACATACGGGAACCCATCATCCAACCTTCATTTCCTTTTACTGCCCCTGCACTTGCCCAGCGCTCCTGCTCTTGCCCTGAGGGGAGTAGGTCCACCTCCTTCTGTGGTGGGACAGAGAGGGTCTGGTCCTTGGCAGGGGGATCAGGATCCTCCTCCGCTGGGCAGGACCTGGTCTGAACTCTGCACACGGGTGCCCTCCAGTCCAGCAGGGCTGCAGCCTTAGCTGCTCCGTCTGCCTTCTCGTTGCCTCTGCTTTCCAAGGAGTCCCCTTGGGTGTGTGCCTTTACCTTTATTATGGCTACCTGCTTCGGGAGCATGATAGCTGACATTAAACTACTTACTGCCTCACCATTCTTTATCGGTCTGCCTTGAGCTGTTAGGAAGCTCCGCGCGCGCCAAATCGGCCCATAGTCATGCGCAACGCCAAACGCGTACCTGGAGTCCGTGTAGATATTAGCAGTGACTCCCCGGGCTAACTTGCAGGCCTCGGTCAGAGCGCACAGCTCCGCTTCCTGTGCTGACATATGTGGGGGCATGGCGCGGCCTATCAGTACTTCATTCATTGATACTACAGCAAACCCTGTCACAAATCTGCCCATCTCATTCTGGTATCGTGATCCATCCACAAACATTTCAAGGTGGGGGTTCAGGAGAGGCTTATCTGTGACATGAGCAAATCCAGCTGTCTCCTGCTCCATCAGAGCAGCACAGTCATGCTGGTGCTCGGTGTCAAAAGCTTCCTCTTCGCCTAGGGAATTGACAAAAAGTTGATCCCCTGTGCTTACTCCCCCTTTTGAATCAGTGTCACCTAATGGCAGTAAGGTGGCCGGATTCAAAGTTGTGCAACGTTGAAATGAGACATTGGATGAAGAGTGTACTGCAAGTTCCATTTTAACCTGTCTAGCAAGAGACATGTTTACGGCTCACCTGTGTCAGAATTCCATGTACGTCATGGGGCGTGAGGACCACAAGAGGGTAGTCTAGGACCACCTCAGAAGCTTTCTCAAGTAGTGCTTGTACAGCCAGAACTGCTCTTACACAGGAGGGTGAACCCCTGGCTACTGCATCAAGATGTGCACTGTAGTATGCTACAGGGCGCTTTTTGTCACCATGCTCTTGTGTGAGGACGGCAGTAGCATGTCCCGCCATCTCAGTCACGAACATCTGGAAGGGTTTATCATAGTCTGGCAGACCCAGTGCTGGAGCACTGGTAATCTGTATTTTCAGCTGATGGAAAGCTGACTCGGCTTCCGGAGACAAAGCAAATGGCTTAGAACTCAGGCAGTCGTACAGAGGCTGCATGGTCATGGAGGCAGAGCGAATCCACGGCCGACAATATGAAACTAACCCCAGAAATGTCCGCAACTGAGCATGGGAGGTAGGGAGTGGCATGTCCTCCACCACCTTGGTACGTTCTGGCGTGAGGTGTTTTGTACCAGGACCTAGGCAGTGACCAAGAAACACAACATGAGATTTGCAAAACTGTAATTTGTCTTTACTGGCTTTACACCCGCTGTCTGCAAGAAAACAAAGAAGGCTGAGTGAGGCCGCAACGCAGGTAGGTCTGTCCGGTGCACAGAGTAGGAGATCATCAACATACTGAAGCAGGGCCACACCTGGTGGGACCGTCCATGCATCAAGTACAAGCCTCATACATCGGGTGAATTGATTTGGGCTGTTTTGTGCCCCTTGTGGTAGAACAGTCCAGCAGTACTGTTTTCCTCGGAACGTGAAGGCGAACAGGTACTGGCAATCGGGGTGGATCGGGACGGACATAAAGGCATTGGCGAGATCGATCAGAGTGTACCAACAGGTTCCGGATGGTATGGTGGACAACAGAGTGTAAGGGTTGGGGACTAAAGGTGTTTCTAGGATGGTCACCTTATTGATTTCTCTTAGATCGTGAACCATCCGGTAGGTATCAGGTTCGCCTTTCTTCCCTTTCTTTTTAACTGGGAAGAGTGGCGTGTTAGCGGGTGAGACGCAAGGTTTTAAAGCATTCAAGGCACATAACTCTGTAATAGTGGAGGCTATTGCGTCTTCCTGTGCCATGGCTAGGGGATATTGGCGGATCATGGGGGCTTTTTCCCCATCTTTGAGATATACCATGACTGGGGGTACGTGGAGATGGCCCAAGTCTGTCTTCCCTTTTGCCCAAAGGGTCTCTGGCACTGCTGAGAGAACCTGTGTATCTTCTGGGGTCAACACATATACAGTACAAGAAGGAGGCGGAGTGACCAAGTCTGCTGCCATGAGACAGAATACTTGGTGGTCGGCCGCAGAGGTACTGACATGAGCCTCACCGGAAGGATGGAGCTGAATACAGCACCCCAGGGGTCCCATCACATCGGTTCCCATGATGCAATCCCCAGCGGGTGACACCAGGAAGCGAGTGAGGACTCGTGACCCTTGAAAAGAGACTTCTATGGGCTCGGTCTCACGCATGGGTGTTGGTTCACCGGACACTCCAACGGCTATGGCTATGGAGTCTGAGAGGGGAATACTAAGGTCATTGACTTGTGAGGTACTGACACATGATTTAGTGGCCCCTGTGTCAATTAAAAAGGGCACCTCCTTCCCCTGGATTTTTAGAGGCTGAAAAATTTGTGGCCCACGTGCGTCAGTAACTATAAGGGACACGGGGGAAGGAGTGCCAGACCTTCATTGGTAATTGGTATACCCGTTATTTCCCTGTGGGCGGGATGATGTGGTATTGGCCGTACTTCCCTGTTGCCCCCTTTCGTCTGACAAGTTCTGTCTAGGGCGTTTAGGGGCTCTACAATTACGGGCCAAGTGTCCAGTCTTCCCGCAGTTATAACACTTACGGGTCTCCCGCCTGGGGTCGTTAAGTCGGACTGTGTCCCCCTCCATGGTGTAATGTTTAACCATAACACTCTTTGCGTGGTCTTCTGTGTCCATGACAAATCCTACAGCTTTCTTATATAGATCACGCGGTTTGGCCTGTCGCCAATCGGGGGTACATGCTTTAACGCGTTCAGACAGGCGCTTATCTATTCCTTGCATAAAGGCTTCACAAAAAGCAGCATTACGTATTGCTTTTGGACAATCATATAAACCCAGATCTCTGCCAACTTCCTCTAAACGGCCAAAGTAACATTCAATAGACTCGCCCTTGTTCTGTCTACACTGGGTTAGGGCTGTACGTCTCTCTTGGGCTTTGTCCTTAAACCAGGTTTTAACCTTGTCCACATATTGAGTACCACTAGGTAATGTCTGGGGGTCATCTGGGCGATCTTCAAGACCACAAAATTGAGCAATACTATTGTAAAGGCCCAGAGGACATTTTACATTCATAAGACATTCCATATCTGTCCAAGTGGCAGAGTAGTTTTTCTGTATGACTTCCAACTTTCTATGGAAAGCTGCTGGCTCTGTCTGGGGATCGGGCAGTTGCTGACACAGTGCCATCTGGTCTGTGGCGCTCCAGGGTCGCCATGTAGTGACTGTAGACCCGGGAGTTGGTCTATGTGCGTCCGTAGGTCTGTCATTAGAAGACGATGGTCTGTCGGTGTCCTCTTGTCTGACCGTGCCCAATGGTGGACTCGGTCTGTTTGGTTCTCTATAATGGGTAGTGGAGGTTGTAACTGGGAACAAGGGAATCGGTTGTCTACACTGATCCCTGCGACGTGGAGTCCCACATACTGTACAGAGTTCTTTAAAACAGGCATTCTGTTGACCACAACGTGGACAGTCCCAAGCCGGACCTCTATTTACTTCAGGGCCCGGGGATCCTGATTGAGGGCTGTATGGAGGTGTATCCATCTGGGCAGTAGCCTGTGGATACGTAGGAGGCAACGGCGGCAAATTGGGATACAGAGAATTAAAGGGATTATTAGGAGACATTGGTGGAACGGCCGGGACGACAGGAGAGACTAATGGAACCGTAGGGGTTTCCATGGGAACGTCTATTGGTGGCCGGGGCATAGGACAATAAACTAAAATGCCCTCGCCTCGGGATTCGGAGTCCCAGTGTTCGTCTTCTGCTGTTTTAGAGCAGTCCAGAATAGCCTTCATGCCTTTTTCCCAACCCTTATTTCTTATTTCCTTTCTATGCTTATCCTCATATTGTGACCAAAATTCATAATTGAATGTTCCCGCCTTCTTAAGGCCTATACGTTTGTAAACTTTATAGGCTTGTCTGCAAATGTCCTCCCCTTCTCTATCTTTAATTATCTCAATAGGAGTCTGATATGTCTTAGATTGTTCAGACCCCATCTTGACCACTTCCGACTATTCTTCACTAAGTATACAGGACGTATATTTCACACAGTAAACTAAGATAATCACTAAGACTATCTGGGAACACACAGTTCCCTGTCCCGGAATAGATTTACAGAACTAAAACGTGGTCAACTTCAAACACTAGGATTCAGGGGAGACCAGACTTCGCCTCTTAGGGAACTTTTAGTAATATTATAACAGATCCAGAGTAAGAATATGACTGCCAGAAATGAGAGTATAACAATAACAATTATTTCAATCTCCAATACAGACAACATGACTCTTTAAGTCCCAATGAGTGAGTTCTTCCGTCTAGGACAGTTAAATGAACTTATTCACTCTAAAATATGGACGGGGCAGAAAATATAGGAAACAGGCAACAACATACCTCTAGTCCGTTAGAGACACA
This sequence comes from Eleutherodactylus coqui, assembly GCF_035609145.1. NCBI lineage: Eukaryota > Metazoa > Chordata > Amphibia > Anura > Eleutherodactylidae > Eleutherodactylus > Eleutherodactylus coqui. The sequence continues at coordinate 17,226,478 of NC_089844.1, forward strand.
CAGATCAAAAGAATCCAGACTGTATAATAGTAAGATAAGCTCTTACCTGTACACCGGTGTTTTAGTCTGGAGTCTCCGGATCCAATATCCACGTCAACGGGCCAGGAGTTTGTTTCAGTCTACTGGTTGCGATGTCCCGTAAAGGTAAGCCCCGCCCCCTAGTTGGACGCCAAGAACTGTCGAGGGTTAATTTGTTCAAACAGACTGGTCAGTTATGTTGTCGGTTCCAAATTGACCTAAGCAGGAGGAGCGCTCCTTTGAGAGTCAAAGTACACACGGTATATGGTGAAACAATGAACTCTGACTCTTTATTGGCATAGTCTCAGTTTATATAGAAGATCGCCCACGCAGGGATGCGACCTCTGGTAATACAAGGAATAACCTCATGATTTCCATACATCTTAAACTCATGACTTCTATATCTGACAATAAACTTATGACATTTAGGCTTGATATATGACTTTTAAGAAATAGCTGATTTCACATGACTCTTAGAGTAAGAGCTGAAAACTCTTTGCGGTTAGGCCCCGTCTTGCTACATTTATGAACATCTGCTCTTAACTTCCTGATTTCCACTTAGATCAGACGTTTGGCCTATTACTCAATAGTCATGAGTCCTTCAGAGCAGAATAGAATATTTGCAAAGTATTCAACCTTATTGATTCAAATAGATTACTAAGCAAAATATATTAACTCCTTTTTGATTAGCGACATTTATTAATTTCTTTACAGCCCCTATTGGCCCTTATCAAACTCTACGCTCCACATGTTGGCCAGGCTCTATGAGCAGCGTAGAGCTATAGTGGAATACCAACTCCAACATGGGCGGCGCAGTGGGAGTCAGCCTCCTCAATTCTTTACAGAAGAGTGGGCCTGGTTGGCAGACATCTGCCAGGTCCTTGGAAACTTTGAGGAGTCTACCCAGATGGTGAGCGGCGATGCTGCAATCATTAGCGTCACCATTCCTCTGCTATGCCTCTTGAGAAGTTCCCTGCAAAGCATAAAGGCAGACGCTTTGCGCTCGGAAACAGAGGCGGGGGAAGACAGTATGTCGCTGGATAGTCAGAGCACCCTCCTGTCTATATCTCAGCGCGTTGAGGAGGAGGAGCATGAGGAGGAGGAGGAGGAGGGGGAAGAGACAGCTTGGCCCACTGCTGAGGGTACCCATGCTGCTTGCCTGTCATCCTTTCAGCGTGTATGGCCTGAGGAGGAGGAGGAGGAGGATCCTGAAAGTGATCTTCCTAGTGAGGACAGCCATGTGTTGCGTACAGGTACCCTGGCACACATGACTGACTTCATGTTAGGATGCCTTTCTCGTGACCCTCGCGTTACACGCATTCTGGCCACTACGGATTACTGGGTGTACACACTGCTCGACCCACGGTATAAGGAGAACCTTTCCACTCTCATACCCGAAGACGAAAGGGGTTCGAGAGTGATGCTATACCACAGGACCCTGGCGGACAAACTGATGGTAAAATTCCCAGCCGACAGCGCTAGTGGCCGAAGGCGCAGTTCCGAGGGCCAGGTAGCAGGGGAGGCGCAGAGATCAGGCAGCATGTACAGCACAGGCAGGGGAACACTCTCTAAGGCCTTTGACAGCTTTCTGGCTCCCCAGCAAGACTGTGTCACCGCTCCTCAGTCAAGGCTGAGTCGGCGGGAGCACTGTAAAAGGATGGTGAGGGAGTACGTAGCCGATCGCACGACCGTCCTCCGTGACGCCTCTGCCCCCTACAACTACTGGGTGTCGAAGCTGGACACGTGGCCTGAACTCGCGCTGTATGCCCTGGAGGTGCTTGCTTGTCCTGCGGCTAGCGTCTTGTCAGAGAGGGTGTTTAGTGTGGCTGGAGGAATCATCACGGATAAGCGTACCCACCTGTCAACCGACAGTGCCGACAGGCTTACACTCATCAAGATGAACAAAGCCTGGATTTCCCCAGACTTCTCTTCTCCACCAGCGGACAGCAGCGATACCTAAACAATACGTAGGCTGCACCCGCGGATGGAAGCATCGTTCTCTATCACCATCAAAAACGGGGACCTTTTTGCTTCATCAATCTGTGTATAATATTCCTCCTCCTCCTCCTGCTCCTCCTCCTGAAATCTCACATAATGACGCCGAACGGGCAATTTTTCTTAGGCCCACAAGGCTCAGTCATATAATTTTTGTAAACAATTTCTATACGTTTCAATGCTCATTAAAGCGTTGAAACTTGCACCTGAACCAATTTTTATTTTAACTGGGCTGCCTCCAGGCCTAGCTACAAATTAAGCCACATTAACCAAAGCGATTAATGGGTTTCACCTGCCCTCTTGGTTGGGCATGGGCAATTATCCTGAGGTACATTAGTACTGTTGGTACACCAATTTTTTGGGGCCCTCGCCTACAGTGTAATCCAATTAATTTTTTGCCCACCTGCATTAAAGCTGACGTTACATCAGCTGTGCTGGGCACTGCAATGGGATATATTTATGTACCGCCGGTGGCTTCCTGGCACCCACCCATGCTGTCGGTCCACACGGAGTTGTAACTGCATGTGTCCACTTCTAAAGAACACCAGTCTGACTGGGGCATGCAGTGTGGGCCGAAGCCCACCTGCATTAAACATGACATTACCTCAGCTGTGATGGGCAATGCAATGGGATATATTTATGTACCGCCGGTGGCTTCCTGGCACCCACCCATGCTGTCGGTCCACAGGGACTTCACAATAGGGAGTTGTACCTGCCTGTGTCTATGAATTAAAAACCCCGGTCAGGTTGGGGCATGCAGTGTGGGCAGAAGCCCACCTGCATTTAATCTGACGTTAGCTCTGCTGTCCAGGGCACTGCAATGGGATATATTTATGTACAGCCGGTGGGTTCCAGGGAGCCATCCATGCTGTGGGTGCACACGGAATTCCCATTGCGGAGTTGTACCTGCCTGTGACTATTTATAAAAAACCGTGGTCTGACTGGGGCATGCAGACACCTTGACAGAATGAATAGTGTGTGGCACATAGGTTCCCCATTGCTATGCCCACGTGTGCAGCTCCTGATGGCGGTGGCACAGGATTCTATTTCTCATTGCTTCTGTACAGCATTGTGGGCTATCGCCCCGCCCCTTTTAAAGAGGGTCGCTGCCTAGCCGTGCCAACCCTCTGCAGTGTGTGCCTGCGGTTCCTCCTCATGGCAGATGCACTTATAAATAGACATGAGGGTGGTGTGGCTATGAGGCCAGCGTGTGGCATGAGTGCAGCTGAAGGCTGCGCAGGGACACTTTGGTGTGTGCTGTGGACACTGGGTCGTGCGGGGGGGGGGGGGGTTGGGCAGCATGTAACCCAGGAGAAGTGGCAGCAGAGTGTCATGCAGGCAGTGATTGTGCTTTGTTGTAGGTAGTGTGGTGCTTAGCTAAGGTATGCCATGCTAATGAGGGCTTTTCAGAAGTAAAAGTTGTTGGGAGGGGGGGGCCCACTCTTGCCGCTATTGTGGCTTAATAGTGGGACCTGGGAACTTGAGATGCAGCCCAACATGTAGCCCCTCGCCTGCCCTATCCGTTGCTGTGTTGTTCCCATCACTTTCTTGAATTGCCCGGATTTTCACAAATGGAAACCTTAGCGAGCATCGGCGATATACAAAAATGCTCGGGTCGCCCATTGACTTCAATGGGGTTCGTTGTTCGAAACGAACCCTCGAGCATTGCGATAATTTTGTTCCGAGTAACGAGCACCCGAGCATTTTGGTGCTCGCTCATCTCTAGTTGGAAGGTTGGAAGTTGTCACAGCGGGTAGGCGGAAGGACTTTCCATGTAGGAGGAGCAAGGCAGTTTACAGCCTGACTCCATCGGGGCTAACGCACGCCTTTTGGGGGTACTGACTTAAAAGGGGTTGAGAAACATGAGAAGGGGTCGGTTATAGAAGTTTAAAGTTTTCAAAGTTTTATAAGGTTTTAATAAAGCTGTGGCCATCCCACTAAAAAGCCAGAAGGAGTTTGAGTTTTCTTTATTTCAGGTAACAGGAGTATGGGAGGGTAGCATACCGCCAGTCCTGGACATAACCATTTCAGCCGTTAACCAATCGTTCGTGAAGTGGTACGCAGATTTCAAGCCTAATTGCCCAGATAGTGGGTGCTGGTTTGTCTCTCCTTCCTTTTTCTTTCCGTATCTCTGGTGGAAGTACCGGCTTCTGGTTCCCTTATTATGGCAGAACCATCTCCAGCACGGGAGTTAGGTCACAGACGTGCTCCTTTCCTACAATCCTTTTTATCTGCTCCCTTATGACCTTACGAAGCACAACAATGTGACCGGCGGGGGGGGGGGGGCACTTACTGATTTACGATGACATACACTATTTCTGTTAAACACAATGTTGCAAACTTCAAACCTACCACTAGACCTCCACCTGTTCAATGTGCTGTACTTGCCATTTATCTTAATACCCTGGCCAAGGCAAAGTGGCTTGTTGAGTCCTCTCCACTGCCCAACCATTATGCTGCCTGAGGCAAAGTGTGAAATATGTGCCCCCCCCTGCAAAATGTCACTCATTTTACAAGCATTAAAAGCTACGATACCCAACTCATACACTCTTCGTCAAAAAAATTTCGGCCGCCAGAAGAAGTTGTCGTTTTGCTGTTATAGCCGTCCTGCGGTTCCATCTCAGACTGATCTGTAACTGATGAGTTGTGGTGATTAGATGGACGGTCTTGTCACCGGAGGCCCTAAAAGTGGTTCCCCCCTTGGCCTATAAGAGGCTCTCGGAGGCTCCTTCTGTGTAGTGACCTCTTCTTCCGCTTGTGTAGAGCTTGTTGGCCACTAGACGCCTCTACGACGCAGAGAAGAGATTTCACCTCGTCACCAGAGGCGGGCGCATTATTGGGGTGTGAGAAGCTAGATGGTCGTTGTCCCCCACTGGCTGTTCTGACCAGACTGTTAGGAGGTGTTGGGAGCAGTGGATGGGGCACACAAAGTGACCAGGCTCAGGACGCCCCCTACAGACCACCAGTAGAGAGGAGCATCTGACCAGACTGTTAGGTGTTGTTGGTACCAGTGGATGTGTGAGGGCACACAAGGTGACCGGGCTCAGGACGCCCCCTACAGACCACTAGTAGAAAGGAGCGTCAGACCAAACTGTTAGGAGTTGTTGGTACCAGTGGATGGGGGCACACAAGGTGACCGGGCTCAGGAACCCCCGACAGACCACCAGTAGAGAGGAGCGTCTGACCAGACTGTTAGGAGGTGTTGGGACCAGTGGATGTGTGAGGGCACACAAGGTGACCGGGCTCAGGACGCCCCCTACAGACCACCAGTAGAGAGGAGCATCTGATTGTCCTACAAGCACCAGCAGCTCCATCTGTTTCATTGTCTGCTATCCAGAGACGGGGGGTGCCATCGTTACACCCCGGTGTCTGTCGGAACCATTTCCAGACACTTGGCTGAAGGACATTTGCTCTTACAGACCCCATTACATGTACGGCCTCTGACACCCCGATGAAACTGGATGCTACAGAGGGGAACCGGGTTGTCTTCAGCAATAAATCCAGGTTTAGTTTAATTGCTGGTTTATGTCTGGAGATCTTGGGGTCAGCGCCTCAATCCTGCCTTTGATGTGGAGCGGCACACTGCCCCCTGCTGGTGTGATGGCCTGGGGGGTCTTCGCATACAACAGTTGGACACTAAGCTAAGGGTGGCCCAACCGGGTACTAGAGCCTCCATGTCTGTCCGTATCACATCTTGTATCCAAGCTAGAGGCGGTCCAACATGCAGGAATGTAGACGCTATGGGAGAGGTCAGGGGTCACACTTATTGCAGCAATGGCGGCCATTGAAGCTGGACTAAGACTGCACACCAAGTGACTTGTCCGGTTGCTGTCTGGCCGCCCCTTGTGAATCCCCATCTACAGATGTAGCGATGATTAACTTGACGGCTCCCTTGTGATGACCCGATTTGTAGTACATTGCTGCTAAGTGTCAAGTTAACCCCTCCTGTACATTCCTGCACGGCTATCCTGTAATCTTACCTATTCTGAAATAATAAGACAAATGCACGTTTATTCCGCCCCCCTGTGTACCCGCGTCCCATGAGGGCGAACGCCAGATTGATGTGATATACGACTCCACATTACTGCGGTGTGTTAGCATAGCAGGGCAGCGGCACGGCCCGCACTGAATTAACCCGGAGGTTAGAAGTATTCCGTGCCGCTCCCAGGAGAGACCGCGCTTATTTTTTCTAGCCGAAGTTCAAATACTTAAACAAATGAAGTCAATGAAAAGAATTCCTCTAACTGGATTCACATTGTCTCACAGAGCCGCCGAGAGAAGCTTGACATTCGCAGCAATTTTGAAGGTTTTGCAAATAAATACGCTCGTGGGGGTCAGCTTCATGTACCGGCGTGCCTTGTTATGTCCGAAAAAACGTATAAGATATAAGATGTGTGAGAGCCGAACAAACGTTCCCTGCGGATGACAAGTCGCAGAACAGCACTATTCATGGTACAAGCCGCAAGCAACGCCAATATAATGGCCAAAAGGAGGCGCTTCACCGATTCTACCACCTTCAGAAAACATCACACGTCGAAACTAAAAGTTGTGGTTTGTTGAGGGGTTAATGACCGACTACCTGGAGAGTGGAGGGGGGTTACATCACTTCCTGTGCTGACTGATAGCCCCAACACCCCGAGGCTTTATGTTGGATTACATAGGCCGACCGTACAGTGATCTGCTATCTGTGCTCATATCTGCAGCCTGGTGATGAGCGACGCCCTTTACGATACCGCCAGTCGGCACCTTTCTTACGCCGTATGCAGTAAGGTCATTTTACATGGATTCTTGGCCCCGTGTAACCAGCGCCATTTGACAGGCATGTGGATTGCTGCGCATGTACTTTTGTCCTACACGGATGAAGCCATATGGATGGTGTTAGGATACGGCGCAGCGGGGACAGATAGAGGCGGCACAAATTTTTTTTGAGAACCAAAATCAGCTTCACTGAAGCGGGTGGTTTCTCTCCTCAGGACGGTACTTCGTACTTAAGCATTACTTTTTGCAACTGGAATTCACACTTATAACATGTACAGCCACATGTCCAAATCAGGGGTACATTCTGGAGAGACAGGGCACGTCGAGACTCTGGTACTCCATACTTATTGTGGTTCCCTCTACTGTACTCGGGTCACTACGGACTCAGCGCACCATAGGTGCAGAATGGCATCTCAGTACACTTTTGTCATGCCAGAATCAGTAACCAGCACATAGCGCCATACTCATACCAAGTTCAGAGTGGGATTAACACAGAAAGCATAAACAGGATAAAATGACCAGCATTCTCTGGCAAGAGAAGCTGGTATTGATTTGCAGCTGACCAGGGGGGTTGGCTGGCGAATACCACACCCACCTCAATTATTGTACACCTGTGCACCTGTGCTCATGGAAATCTGTAGAATCACAGGTCCCAGCCGCAAACTAACAATGTAGACTTCTAATGTAGAAGCCCCTGGCAAGTATACGTTATGTCATCAGTGATATCCCTGTCGGCCTTCTGTTGACTGCAGCGGTGGGTAAACAACCCAGGTGACTGCTGCAGCATTGGTCAACAGAAGAATGGAGGACAGTAAGAGCCCAGCGGGGAACATCCAGCAGTGGAATGTGAACACTGGATTATTCTTTTCTGCATCCTTCCACAGCCACTAATTACCTTAGAAAACTCCTTCAAGATTCACAGTGGTCCCTAAGTTTAGCTGGTAAGCCGTCTCTGGCACCACCTTCGGTCATCTCACACACCCCTGAGGTCTGCAGCTCTCTGCACAGATTGTAGTGACTTACAATGGTCTTTTTTCTGTGTTTCACTGGGACCAATGGAGCGATCAACATGTTTTTGGGCCAAACTCAATGCAGATATTGCCCTAGTGACAGTAGATTTGATCCCCGGACCCAAGTGCTACATTAGAGCCGCTGGTTTATTAAGGTGAACCCGTCGCTTCAGTATGTTTTTTACTTAAACACGGTAGATCCATAATGGTGTGCTGGTAATTTCGTACACGCCTTGTAGTTTACAGCTCTGGTTTTCTTTTACAGAGCTGATGAGGCTCCTGTCCTTTCGGATCCGGACCTTGTACCCTACGGTTTTACATCTTATTGTCAACCTCAGCTCCATTTTCTGGCTGTGACTAGAATTTCCCTTGTACTTCTGCCCGACTATGGACTGTCTTCCCAGTATTGACTCCTGGCTATCCTGACCTAAGCATCCATTCGCTACATCACAACTGCCTGATACCCTCAACTGATAACGTTCATACTCCCATGAGGGAGTGTAAAGCCCCCCCATACACATTAGATTTTAGTCATCCATACCTGCCAATAAAGTAGTGTGAAAGACTCCCTTATGTGAATGGGGGCGGCTCAACTTTCCCCTGAGCAGATGATGTCTAGGAAAAAAAGGATCAGTGATGTTGAATTTCAACACCTGAACATTTTGTTTCCTGGGAGATAAGCCGGCATTAAAGCTGCCTGGATTTGGCTTACCTCCCTGAACACATGTGTAAGGGCGATGTAGTGTGCTGTTGTATGTTGAAGTTGTGTGCTGATGTTTTATACTGAGACTGTAACTTTAGGAGGGGCAGATACGGAGGATATAATCAAGGTGTGAAGGATACAAACAGTAAGTGTGACGCTAGTGGTTGAGTTGGAGGAAGGGTTGAGTGCGGCAAATGGAGACTCTCCTGAGATAACGCTGTGTGCAAGTGACACTGGTTCTCTGAACAGTAGCGATCCTGGAATGAACTTTGTGAGTTAGGCCATGCAATTGATGACTTCAGACCACGGAGCGGTTTATACAGCACCTCCCTTTCCAACCTCTGCTTCCCGCGTGAACAGGCTAAGCACTGAGATATCCCCAATCAACAGGCCAGAAAAATAAATTTTGTTATTTTGTTTATTGTTAAAACTAAAAGTTTTCGTTCTTCTGCTAAGTTGGCTCCTCCCCGGTTCATTACTTATCTGCGGACTCTCCGATACTCCCCAAATAACCTGGCCTGCTTCCACATAAGGCCCTCACCGGAACCAGCATGGCCAGAAACCAGCTATGAGTTCTTGATGGCTCCATTACCACTGAAAAAGATTAAGAGGGGTATGACTAGCTTAATAGACCCGAACCTTCCCGCTAAGGAGAAATCGTAGCCTACCGATGCCCGGAACAACCCGGATGACCAAGATATCACTGAATTTGCTGCCCGCAGCGCAGATACACATAAACATTCGGCCATGCTGAACATTTGTGTATATGGAGAAGCTGGGGGCAACAGCTGTTGGATAAATGATCATTTGTCCAATACTTGTTGAAGGTGTACAGGGGCCTTAAGAGTGAAGAACGATTGGTATCCTTAGACCCTAGTTACTCTATGCCCAAAAAACAGCAGCATTGAGCTCCTACTGTCTCCATAAGATCAGTAACATTTATACCCCTACTAATAAAATAGCCATTTGTGCATGGCATGAGCCAACATGTGAACATCCCAGCCCAATCATTAATTCCATCTTACATAACATAACTCTGATGACATTTGTGGTCGGGGCAACCCCAGGGTGCCCAACTGCTGAGTATACAAAAGCACTTCAGCCTGCTCATTAGGCTAATTAACTCAGGTATTGGGTTCAAGCTAAATGGCGACATTCATACGGTAGTTGTAGCACCAGGCGTATGCAAGGTGTCCGTTGTCAAAGTTGAGGGAAACATTGAGACCCAATATGCTGCAGGACTATAACTAGAGATGAGCGAACGTACTCGTCCAAGCTTGATGCTCGGGCGAATATTAGGGTGTTCGGGATGCTCGTTACTCTTAACGAGTACCACGCGATGTTCGGGTTACTTTCAGTTTCCTCTCTGAAACGTTAGCGCGCTTTTCTGGCCAATTGAAAGACAGGGAAGGCATTACAACTTCCCCCTGTGACGTTCAAGCCCTATACCACCCCCCTGCAGTGAGTGGCTGGGGAGATCAGATGTCACCCGAGTATAAAAGTCGGCCCCTCCCGCGGCTCGCCTCAGATGCCTTGTGACTGAGTTAGCTGAGGGAAAGTGCTGCTGCTGGTGCTGCTGTAGGGAGAGTGTTAGGAGTGAGTGTAGGCTTCAAGAACCCCAACGGTCCTTCTTAGGGCCACATCTATCCGTGTGCAGTACTGTGCAGGCTGCTGTTAGCAGTGTTGCACAAATTTTTTTTTTTCAAAATCGGCTGTCTGCAGAGCATTGCGCCCTGCAGTAATAGTCCAGGGACAGAAGTGGTGGTTAGGCAGGGAGAGTGTTAGGAGTGAGTGTAGGCTTCAAGAACCCCAACGGTCCTTCTTAGGGCCACATTTAACCGTGTGCAGTACTGTGGAGGCTGCTGTTAGCAGTGTTGCATTTTTTTTTTTTTCCAAATCGGCTGTGCAGAGCATTGCGCCCTGCAGTAATACTACAGGGAGAGAATTGTGTAGGCAGGGCCAGAAGACATATATTATTGATTGAATATAGTCAGTGGGCCTTTTCTTTTAAAAAAAAGGGAAAAATTCTATGTGCCCTGCCTCTGTCAGTCCTCAGCGTTCTGTGTACGTGTGTGGTGGGTGGAGATAGTAAAAAATTCATACGCAGCCAGCTACGTTTAACAGCAGGCTTGCGCCAATTTATTTCCTGCCTTCCTGGGAAAAATCACCGCTCTGCTGCACTTCATATAACTGCATTTCTGTGGAACAGATTTCTTATCTGATTGAATATAGTCAGTGGGCCGGCCTTCCCTTTAAAAAAAAAGGGAACAATTCTATTTGTCCTGCAGGCTTGCGCCAATTTATTTCCTGCCTGGGAAATCACTGGTAATACAGCATGCTGAGGGGTAGGGGTAGGCCTAGAGGACGTGGACGTGGCCGAGGACGCGTAGGCCCAAGTGAGGGTGTGGGCACAGGCCGAGCTCCTGATCCAGGTGTATCGCAGCCGACTGCTGCGCGATTAGGAGAGAGGCACGTTTCTGGCGTCCCCACATTCATCGCCCAATTAATGGGTCCACGCGGGAGACCTTTATTAGAAAATGAGCAGTGTGAGCAGGTCCTGTCGTGGATGGCAGAAAGTGCTTCGAGCAAGCTATCGTCCAGCCACAGTTCTGCGCCGCCCAGTGCTGCAAATCCGAATCCTCTGGCTGCTGCTCCTCCTTCCTCCCAGCCTCCTCACTCCACTACAATGACACATGCTCAGGAGCGGGAAGACTCCCAGGAACTGTTCTCGGGCCCCTGCTCAGATTGGGCAGCAGTGGTTCCTCTCCCACCAGAGGAGTTTATCGTCACTGATGCCCAACCATTGGAAAGTTCCCGGGGTCCGGGGGATGAGGCTGGGGACTTCCGGCAACTGTCTCAAGACCTTTCAGTGGGTGAGGAGGACGATGACGATGAGACACAGTTGTCTATCGGTGAGGTAGTAGTAAGGGCAGTAAGTCCGAGGGAGGAGCACACAGAGGATTCGGAGGAAGAGCAGCAGGACGATGAGGTGACTGACCCCACCTGGTTTGCAACGCCTACTCAGGACAGGTCTTCAGAGGGGGAGGCAAGGGCAGCAGCAGGGCAGGTTGCAAGAGGCAGTGCGGTGGCCAGGGGTAGAGGCAGGGCCAGACCGAATAATCCACCAACTGTTTCCCAAAGCGCACCCTCGCGCCATGCCACCCTGCAGAGGCCAAGGTGCTCTAAGGTCTGGCAGTTTTTCACAGAGACGCCTGACGACCGACGAACAGTGGTGTGCAACCTGTGTCGCGCCAAGATCAGCCGGGGAGCCACCACCAACAGCCTCACCACCACCAGCATGCGCAGACATATGATGGCCAAGCACCCCACAAGGTGGGACGAAGGCCGTTCACCGCCTCCGGTTTGCACCGCTGCCTCTCCCCCTGTGCCCCAACCTGCCACTGAGATCCAACCCCGCTCTGAGGACACAGGCACTACCGTCTCCTGGCCTGCACCCACACCCTAACCTCCGCTGTCCTCGGCCCAATCCACCAATGTCTCGCACCGCACCGTCCAGCCGTCGCTAGTGCAAGTGTTTGAGCGCAAGCGCAAGTACGCCGCCACGCACCCGCACGCTCAAGCGTTAACCGTCCACATAGCCAAATTTATCAGCCTTGAGATGCTGCCGTATAGGGTTGTGGAAACGGAGTCCTTCAAAAGTATGATGGCGGCGGCGGCCCCGCGCTACTCAGTTCCCAGTCGCCACTACTTTTCCCGATGTGCCGTCCCAGCCCTGCACGACCACGTCTCCCGCAACATTGTACGCGCCCTCACTAACGCGGTTACTGCCAAGGTCCACTTAACAACGGACACGTGGGCAAGCACAGGCGGGCAGGGCCACTACATCTCCCTGACGGCACATTGGGTGAATTTAGTGGAGGCTGGGACAGAGTCAGAGCCTGGGACCGCTCACGTCCTACCCACCCCCAGAATTGCGGGCCCCAGCTCGGTGGTGGTATCTGCGGCGGTGTATGCTTCCTCCACTAAACCACCTTCCTCCTCCTCCTCCTCCAATGCAACCTCTGTCTCGCAATCAAGATGTGTCAGCAGCAGCAGCGCGTCGCCAGCAGTCGGTGTCGCGCGTCGTGGCAGCACAGCGGTGGGCAAGCGTCAGCAGGCCGTGCTGAAACTACTCAGCTTAGGAGATAAGAGGCACACGGCCCACGAACTGCTGCAGGGTCTGACAGAGCAGACCGACCGCTGGCTTGCGCCGCTGAGCCTCCAACCGGGCATGGTCGTGTGTGACAACGGCCGTAACCTGGTGGCGGCTCTGCAGCTCGGCAGCCTCACGCACGTGCCATGCCTGGCCCACGTCTTTAATTTGGTGGTTCAGCGCTTTCTGAAAAGCTACCCACGCTTGTCAGACCTGCTCGGAAAGGTGCGCCGGCTCTGCGCACATTTCCGCAAGTCCCACATGGACGTAGCCACCCTGCGCACCCTGCAACATCGGTTTAATCTGCCAGTGCACCGACTGCTGTGCGACGTGCCCACACGGTGGAACTCTACGCTCCACATGTTGGCCAGGCTCTATGAGCAGCGTAGAGCTATAGTGGAATACCAACTCCAACATGGGCGGCGCAGTGGGAGTCAGCCTCCTCAATTATTTTCAGAAGAGTGGGCCTGGTTGGCAGACATCTGCCAGGTCCTTGGAAACTTTGAGCAGTCTACCCAGGTGGTGAGCGTCGATGCTGCAATCATTAGCGTCACCATTCCTCTGCTATGCATCTTGAGAAGTTCCCTGCAAAGCATAAAGGCAGCCGCTTTGCGCTCGGAAACAGAGCCGGGGGAAGACAGTATGTCGCTGGATAGTCAGAGCACCCTCCTGTCTATATCTCAGCGCGTTCAGGAGGAGAAGGAGGAGCATGAGGAGGATGAGGAGGAGGGGGAAGAGACAGCTTGGCCCACTGCTGACGGTACACCGGCTGATTGCCTGTCATCATTTCAGCGTGTATGGCCTGAGGAGGAGGAGGAGGATCCTGAAAGTGATCTTCCTAGTGAAGACAGCCATGTGTTGCGTACAGGTACCCCGGCACACATGGCTGACTTCATGTTAGGATGCCTTTCTCGTGACCCTCGCGTTGCACGCATTCTGGCCACTACGGATTACTGGGTGTATACACTGCTCGACCCACGGTATAAGGAGAACCTTTCCACTCTCATTCCCGAAGAGGAAAGGGGTTCGAGAGTGTTGCTATACCACAGGACCCTGGCGGACAAACTGATGGTAAAATTCCCATCCGACAGCGCTAGTGGCAGAAGGCGCACTTCCGAGGGCCAGGTAGCAGGGGAGGTGCGGAGATCGAGCAGCATGTACAGCACAGGCAATACAACAGTCTTTAAGGCCCTGGACAGCTTTATGGCTCCCCAGCAAGACTGTGTCACCGCTCCCCAGTCAAGGCTGAGTCGGCGGGAGCACTGTAAAAGGATGGTGAGGGAATACGTAGCCGATCGCACGACCGTCCTCCCTGACGCCTCTGCCACCTACAACTACTGGGTGTCGAAGCTGGACACGTGGCCTGAACTCGCGCTGTATGCCCTGGAGGTGCTTGCTTGTCCTGCGGCTAGCGTCCTGTCAGAGAGGGTGTTTAGTGCGGCTGGGGGAATCATCACAGATAAGCGTACCCGCCTGTCAACCGACAGTGCCGACAGGCTAACACTCATCAAGATGAACAAAGCCTGGATTTCCCCAGACTTCTCTTCTCCACCAGCGGACAGCAGCGATACCTAAACAATACGTAGACTGCACCCGCGGATGGAAGCATCGTTCTCTCTCACCATCCAAAACGGGGACATTTCTGCTTCATCAATCTGTGTATAATATTCCTCCTCCTCCTCCTGCTCCTCCTCCTGAAACCTCACATAATCACGCCGAACGGGCAATTTTTCTTAGGGCCACAAGGCTCACTCATATAATTTTTGTAAACAATTTTTATATGTTTCAATGCTCTTAAAAGCGTTGAAACTTTAACTTCAACCAATTTTTCGTTAAACTGGGCTGCCTCCAGGCCTAGTTACCACTTAAGCCACATTAACCAAAGCGATTAATGGGTTTCACCTGCCCTCTTGGTTGGCCAGGGCCAATTTTTCTGATGTACATTAGTACTGTTGATACAGCAATTTTTGTGGGCCCTCGCCTACAGTGTAATCAAATAAATTTTTAGCCCACCTGCATTACAGCTGACGTTACATCCGCTGTGTTGGGCAATGCAATGGGATATTTTTATGTACCGCCGGTGGGTTCCAGGGAGCCACCCATGCTGTCGGTCCACAGGGAATTATAAATGCATCCGTTTCCACTTGTAAAGAACCCCAGTCTGACTGGGGCATGCAGTGTGGGCCGAAGCCCACCTGCATTAAGCACGACATTACTACCTCAGCTGTGTTGGGCAATGCAATGGGATATTTTTATGTACCGCCGGTGGCTTCCTGGCACCCACCCATGCTGTCGGTCCACAGGGAATTATAAATGCATCTGTTTCCACTTCTAAAGAACCCCAGTCTGACTGGGGCATGCAGTGTGGGCCGAAGCCCACCTGCATTAAGCACGACATTACTACCTCAGCTGTGTTGGGCAATGCAATGGGATATTTTTATGTACCGCCGGTGGGTTCCAGGGAGCCACCCATGCTGTCGGTCCACAGGGACTTCACAATAGGGAGTTGTACCTGCCTGTGTCTATGAATTAAAAACCGCGGTCTGACTGGGGCATGCAGACACCTTGACAGAATGAATAGTGTGTGGCACATAGGTTCCCCATTGCTATGCCCACGTATGCAGCTCCTGATCGCTGCCTAGCCGTGCCAACCCTCTGCAGTGTGTGCCTGCGGTTCCTCTGGTAGACGCACTTATAAATAGACATGAGGGTGGCGTGGCATGAGGGCAGCTGAAGGCTGCGCAGGGACACTTTTGTGTGCGCTGTGGACACTGGGTCGTGCGGGGGGGGGGGGGGGGTTGGGCAGCATGTAACCCAGGAGAAGTGGCAGCGGAGTGTCATGCAGGCAGTGATTGTGCTTTGTTGGAGGTAGTGTGGTGCTTAGCTAAGGTATGCATTGCTAATGAGGGCTTTTCAGAAGTAAAAGTTGTTGGGAGGGGGGGGGGGGGCCCACTCTTGCCGGTATTGTGGCTTAATAGTGGGACCTGTGAACTTGAGATGCAGCCCAACATGTAGCCCCTCGCCTGCCCTATCCGTTGCTGTGTCGTTCCCATCACTTTCTTGAATTGCCCAGATTTTCACACATGAAAACCTTAGCGAGCATCGGCGAAATACAAAAATGCTCGAGTCGCCCATTGACTTCAATGGGGTTCGTTACTCGAAACGAACCCTCGAGCATCGCGATAATTTCGTCCCGAGTAACGAGCACCCGAGCATTTTGGTGCTCGCTCATCTCTAACTATAACCATTTGCCCTTCAAAGGGGTCAATGGCTTCATACATTGGCATGATATTGGCTCAACATTTCCAGTGACAGAAAAATCTTAAGTTGTGCCTCTTCTGTACCAAAGAAGTTGTGTTGCTCCATACTGGCATCAGTCGTCACGTGCTACAAATTGTCACCTAGGCATACACTATCCTACCAAAAGTAATTGGATATCTGAGCAAGAGTAAAAAGTAGCATGTTAATACCTAGTGGGGCTCCTCTGGCTTTAATGACATCAGATATTTTCTACTGCAGTGGCCAGAAGTCTTTGCTGCTGGCCCCTCCATAAGTGTCATACATGTAATGTCTTTTGTAGGTGCGCTGCGCAAAAGTGTCTTGTCATTCTATTATGTGCATTGCACAGCTGCAGAAAATGAGGAGTTAAGACTGGGAGATGCTTGCAATGTATCAATTTGTCTTGTCACGTGGTGTGAGTGAAGATATAAATATGAGTGCTTTGGGTGTGTCAGGGTTGCTTTTGTTTTTGGGTTCTTCGATTCTGGGAGTTCCATTTAGAATGTGCCAGCCACATGGGGGTACCTTCATGTGGTGAAGAATGGAGGAAAAAGAGCAGTTCCTGAATATCTGTATGCCAGTGACCATGGAGGAGTGAGGCCCAAAAGAGAGAGAGAGTGTGAGCATGTTGGTGGTGCGTTAAGGCCAAATCCCCGTGCAGAGGTACTTTAATCTTTTTGTTCCTTCGTGGCCATCCTGTGCCCTGGGATCACCGCGTAGAGGCACTTTAATCCTGATGTTCCTACATGGCCGTCCTGTGCCCTGGAATCACCGTGTAGA
Organism: Eleutherodactylus coqui; assembly: GCF_035609145.1. Classification (NCBI taxonomy): domain Eukaryota; kingdom Metazoa; phylum Chordata; class Amphibia; order Anura; family Eleutherodactylidae; genus Eleutherodactylus; species Eleutherodactylus coqui. The sequence continues at coordinate 17,243,174 of NC_089844.1, forward strand.
AGTAATATAATATTGTTGTTTGCCTGCACGTCTGTTCTGTGTAAACTGTGCCTTTCACCCATTGTTTATGCAAAGTAAAGTTTTGCCAGGCCCTGACCGTTCCCAGGGACCAGAGGTACGTTACTCCAGTCTGTGGCTCAATTATTTATCACCAAAGGTCTTTTGGGTGGGTAACGGAATGGTGGCGTCACCTGTGACAACCCCTATACCTGTTCGCAAAGTCATGAGCATCCCGGAAGAGGCCCAGCGCTGCCCTAGCCGAGGCTACGTGCGTCCCTCCATGAGGAAGCGTGGTAAGTGCCACCGTGACCAGTGTCCATCTTGCCCTCCCAGCTCCTCAATGTATGCCCTGTGTCTGGGGTCACCCAACGGGACACTGCACTACTAATGTCTGATACATTTCAGCTGGTATTTCCCTCCATTTATCCTACAAATACAAGCCATCCCACAGAAAATGGTACATTAAATGGCGTCATTAACCCATTGCCCACATGCAATGCAGATATACGGTATATGCCGGATGTCTATGTATGAAGCACGCTTGAGACCCAAGGCTGCTCCACAGACAGGAGGTATAGGGTATCTTTGACGGGTGACACCAGCTGGTGTACATTATTTTCAACTGTGCCTCACACACACATATATACACTAAGATAGTGCATGGGTGATTGGTGGCACGCAGCAAGTACGCAATGCATTGCATACTGCTGCCTGCCCCTGTGCGGGGGATACGCCCGTGGCGCGCATGAGCGAGCCCTTATGACTCTTTGAAAGTAGAGAAAAAATGTAAACAATACAATGAAAAACAGCTGCAGTGGGAAGGGGTTAATGTGATAGGCCTCTCACTAGCCAAGCACATACTGCACACTGATGACTCTATTTTCCTTCTGGAGAAGATTCTCTCTTTGGCTCATAATCCCAGTCATTGGTACAATGTTAATCAGTCTGACACTGACTTGCAGGAATGCAGCCCCCCAACAGGTGGCGCTGTAGAGGCATTGTTCTATCTTCCTATTTGCATATTTCCCAGAGGAGCATGGATGGTCTTAAAAGTCTCCTCACACCTTCTAGGTGCTCTCCTTAAAGGGGTTGTCTCGCGGCAGCAAGTGGGGTTATACACTTCTGTATGGCCATATTAATGCACTTTGTAATATACATCGTGCATTAAATATGAGCCATACAGAAGTTATTCACTTACCTGCTCCGTTGCTGGCGTCCCCGTCTCCATGATACCGTCTAATTTCGCTTTCTTCTGGAGTTTTTAGATGCGCTTGCGCAGTCCGGTCTTCTCCCTGGTGAATGGGGCCGCTCGTGCCGGAGAGCTGGTCATCGTAGCTCCGCCCCGTCACGTGTGCCGATTCCAGCCAATCAGGAGGCTGGAATCGGCAATGGACCGCACAGAGCCCACGGTGCACCATGGGAGAAGACCCGCGGTGCATCGTGGGTGAAGATCCTGGCGGCCATCTTGGTGAAGGAAGAAGTAGGAAGACGTCGCAGAGCGGGGATTCGGGTAAGTAATATATATATATTTTTTTTTTTAACACATCCCTTGGGGTTGTCCTGCGCCGAACGGGGGGCCTATGGAAAAAAAAAAAAAACCGTTTCGGCGCGAGACAACCCCTTTAAGGAGAAACTATATCCTTCCCAACAAACTGGCCTAAAACACATTAACTAGTTTGTGGAAGTTCTACCCATTGTTTTACATAGTGTTTTTTCGTTATGATGGAGAAGGGCAGGGGGGATGCTAATAAAAAGATTCTCGCAGGGCACCATGTAACCTAAGACCAGCCCTGACCCCAAGGATCCCATGGCGATCGCATGGTCTGACCCTACGGTTGTATGCCCTTGGTTATGACTTTGCTTTTTTGCAGCTTCATCTAAACATTTCATTGACCCTGTTCTATCTTGAGTAACACAAACCCCAAAGATCATCTTGTTCTCTTTCTTATGCCAAAAACCCTCTCGGACTTCCTTCAGCTGTATTGTTTTACTTATAATACTTGATTTCATCAACCCAGACAATGCATTTATTATTTTGCAATGTTGGAAGCCAAAACATACACACCGGAAGAATGCCTCACCGAGGGCCGCTCAGAGATGTTTCTGTTGGATCTTAATGATCAGCAAAAGAAATATATATACCGGAAACTCCTTCCAGATCTGTGGAGATAGTTATATAACATGCAGCGTGGATCTAGATTATGGACTCGCTAAACACCCATATAACAAGTAAACTCTGATGTCATCACCGTGGCCGGCACCACTCACAGGTGGCCCGTCTAGCACATCATTGACTTGACATGAGCCAGTTGACTACATTATCTTGGGACCCCAAGTCCAGTAGGTTGTAATTTGTAGGGTTCTGATGCCAGCTGCTCTATCATCACTTATGGGGTTAACATATTCATGGAATGTAGACAAGAGATGCCATAAATATCAACCCCAATATACACCGAATGATCACTGCATTAGGAACATCTATTCAATACCAGGTTGGTTCACCTTCTGGGCAATCACAGCTTTCAGACATCAAACAACAGACTCCACAAGATGGCGAACATCCTCTATACTCAACTCGCCCCATGCCCGCTGCAGCGGCTCCACCAGTTGGTGCACACATTGCAGATCACTGGGAGCAGATCTCACAGCCCTTTTCAGCATATTCCTAACATGTTCAATGGGGTTACAGTCAGGTGAGTTTCGGGGCCAAGACAGCGTGGAGGATTCCTTGTCATGTTCCTCCAGCCACTCCCTAGTGATCTGAGCTCGGGGAGTTGTCCTGTTGAAAGATGGCACTGTGATCAGGGAATACTTCCTGAAGATATGGGTGCAGACGGTCAGCCAACAGGTCCCTGTAGAGTTCACTGTTCAAGGATTGTGGTATAATGACCAATGGTCCTACGCCTTGGCGGGTAAAGGATACCCAGATCATCACACCACCATCACCAGACTGCTGAATCCCCAAAAGTGCACCAATGGGATATGGCTTCATGCTGTTTACACAAGATGCGGACTCATCCATATGGTTCAGCACTCCAGTCGACCTTCTGCCACATGTGTACACGATCGGTTGATTGATATGTTTCCTGGAGCCATGCAAGGCATTGTTGATGATGATGCAGGGTCATTAGAGGCGCCCTTTTTGGTCTTCAGCTATTGAACCCCAGTCAATGCAAAGTACGCCACATGGTCACTGTGGAAATTATTTAAAGTCTCTGCAGTTGTAGTGCTAGGTCAGTTGGTCCACTGTGGCACGTCATTGGCGAAATACCAGACATATCACCTGACGCACCTCTCTAGCATCAACTACACATGGCCTGCTGCTGTGTGATCTGTCGAATGTCTGTCCATGGTTCAACCATGTTTACCAATGACTGCCAAATGTCGCCTTCTGCTGCCACAGAGGAGAGGTCAGCACATTATCTGACAGTAGATCATGTGCCCATCACAAGGTACCACGTTACTGATCCCAAGATGTCACATGCCAGCTGTACCTAACACCGTGATTGTTTAGTGTATATTTATAACAATCCAAATTCGGTCAAAGTGACGAAGATTAATGTGCCCTATCTCTGTGCCCTACACCTAGGTGGGGTGTTTGCCCTGAAAATAGCAGCCACATTTGGGAAGCGATCCCTGATAGCCCTTATATGAGATAGATGGATGGATAGATGGATAGATAGATAGATAGATAGATAGATAGATAGATAGATAGATAGACAGATATGAGATAGATAGATAGATATGAGATAGATAGATAGATAGATAGATAGATAGATAGATATGAGATAGATAGATAGATAGATATGAGATACATAGATAGATAGATAGATAGATAGATAGATAGATAGATAGATAGATATGAGATAGATAGATAGATATGAGATAGATAGATAGATAGATAGATAGATAGATAGATAGATAGATATGAGATAGATAGATAGATGATAGATAGATAGATAGATAGGAGATAGATAGATAGATAGATAGATAGATAGATAGATAGATAGATAGATAGATAGATAGGAGATAGATAGATAAATAGGAGATAGATAGATGGGAGATAGATAGATAGATATGAGATAGATAGATAGATAGATAGATAGATAGATAGATAGATAGATAGATAGATAGATATGAGATAGATAGATAGATAGATAGATAGATAGATATGAGATAGATAGATAGATATGAGATACATAGATAGATAGATAGATAGATATGAGATAGATAGATAGATATGAGATAGATAGATAGATAGATAGATAGATAGATATGAGATACATAGATAGATAGATAGATAGATAGATATGAGATAGATAGATAGATAGATAGATAGATAGATAGATAGATAGATAGATAGATAGATAGGAGATAGATAGATAGATAGATAGATAGATAGATAGATAGATAGATATGAGATACATAGATAGATAGATAGATAGATATGAGATAGATAGATAGATAGATAGATATGAGATAGATAGATATGAGATATATAGATAGATAGATATGAGATACATAGATAGATAGATAGATAGATAGGAGATAGATAGATAGATAGATAGATATGAGATAGATAGATAGATGATAGATAGATAGATAGATAGATAGATAGATAGATAGATAGATAGGAGATAGATAGATAGATAGATAGATAGATAGATAGATAGATAGATAGATAGATAGATAGATAGATAGATAGATAGATAGGAGATAGATAGATAAATATGAGATAGATAGATGGGAGATAGATAGATAGATATGGGATAGATAGATGTGAGATAGATAGATAGATATGAGATAGATAGATAGATATGAGATAGATAGATAGATAGATATGAGATAGATGGATATGAGATATGTAGCTTCCTTTATAATTTACCATTCACATTTGCAGTTGTAAACTGTATGAAAACCATTTCTAGACTGGCACAGGGTGGAGGCATCAGTGTAGTGACTGGCACAGGACAGAGGCATCAGTGTAGTGACTGGCACAGGGTAGAAGCATCAGTGTAATGACTGGTATAGGGTGGAGGCATCAGTTTAGTGACTGGCACAGGGTGGGGGCATCAGTTTAGTGACTGGCACAGTGTGGGGACATCAGTGTAGTGACTGGCACAGGGTGGGGCATCAGTGTAGTGACTGGCACAGTGTGGAGGCATCAGTTTAGTGACTGGCACAGGGTGGGGGCATTAGTGTAGTGACTGGCACAGGGTGGGGACATCAGTGTAGTGACTGGCACAATGTGGAGGCATCAGTTTATTGACTGGCACAGGGTGGGGGCATCAGTGTAGTGACTGGCGCATGGTGGGGGCATAAGTGTAAAGACTGGCACATGGTGGGGGCATCAGTGTAGGGACTGGCACAGGGTAGGGGCATCAGTGTAGTGACTGGCACAGGGTGGGGGCATCAGTATAGCTGGACATGAAGATGAATCTGGCTGCTGCACTCAGTTTACTGAGGAGAAGATCAGTAGAAAGCTACAGTAATCAAGTTGAGTGTAGATAAGGGCGACAATAAGAGTTTTTGATGTCTCCACAGTGAGGGAAGGCCCGATTCGGGAGATGTTTTTGAGGTGCCGGTGACATGAGCGAGCAAGTGACTGAATATGGGGAGTAAGGCCGCCTGCAGACGAGCGGGTCGGATCCGGCGGCGAGGCTTCTCGCCGCGGGACCCGACCTGAGCGCCTGCAGGGACGAGCACGTACTCACCCGCACCCGGCGGCCCCGACTCTTTCATGTGCTGGCTGCCGAGCAGCCAGCGCATGCGCAGACCAGAGTCGGCGGCCGGGTGAGTGACGTTTCTGTGCGAGGCTCTGCGAGCCCCGCACAGAAATAGGACATGCTGCGGTTTGTTTGCCGCGCGATATTTCGCGCGGCCAAACCGCGGCCGTCTGCTTGGGAGTGCGTATTGTAATGCACTCCTATGCAGGCTTTCAGTGGCGGAAATCCCGCGGGAAATCCCGGCACGGGATTTCCGCCCGTGTGCAGGCGGCCTAAAGGAAAGGTCAGAATCAAATATAACCCCAAGCCAGCGGGTGCGCAGCCGAGGAACTATGATGGCACCACAGACTGAGATGGAGACGACAGGCTTAGGTCGGCTAGTAGATGGTGGAAAAACAAGAAGTTTTATTTTTGATAGAGTCAGTGTCACAGAGCGAGGGCCTGGTGACAGAGGCAGCGGATAGACAATCACTGAGTTTTGTAGTAGTGCGGGGGTCTCCAGAAGAAGTATGCAATTGGGGGTCCTCAGCATAAAGAGCCAGATCTACTGATAGTTTGTCCAGTAGGGGCCATGAAGATGGAAAAGAGGAGGAGACCAAGAACCGAACCCCGAGGAACCCCAACAGAAGGGGAAGAGGAGAAGAAGTAACTGTACATTTAGGAGTCGAGAGTAATTGTGGTAATTGTGTTATATTTTTGGCTCGTTAGGCTATTTTGTGACCTCACAAATTTCAGAAGATCCCCCAGTATTTCGTCCGTGTCCTGCACCGCACACATTGTTTGTATAGAGCACAATCAGCCATACTAGCAGGTGGGTCCGCCGGTACAGAGGTCTCTGCTGTCTTAGGTTTGCTACATACTTTAAATGCAAATTTCCTAAGAGTTTCTTCGGCATCTGAGCCATACTGACCTACTTATCTCCGCACTTCGGTGTTTGTTACTCTGCCAGTTTTCCCAGTTGGATTTTACATAAACCCGCCGTTGCGTGTAAATTTCCAAAGTAAAAAATAACAAACTAAAGAAAAGCCACGAACAGATTTTTGTTGTCCGATTGTAAACTGTTTCCATGAATTATTTACCGCTGCACCGCTCATTAATATGCAAGCAGCCTCCAAGTGAGACTCAGCAGACAAAGTTGCCATTGTTTGGGCTTGCGGGGTAAACAAGAAATTCTAAAAAGTAGATCTTTAGGAAAGTCAGAATCTTGTAGGTTTACACCAAAAACTACATTCTATACACCAAACTCCACTTTGGGCAATCCCTACAGGTTAGAAGGATCCCGTGACAATAAGCTGATCATATAATGTACTCCAGCGATCAGCTGTAAGAAACCTGGTAGTAAGTGTTCAATTTCCCTGCAGCGCCTCCACGGGGAAAATTAAGCATTACATAGCTCCCATTCAGATCAATGGGCAGGATGGGACAGGTCCTCTACACAGAGATGATCTTAAAGGGGTTGTCCAGTTATAAACTAGTGATGGCCTATCCTCTAGATAAGTCATCAATAGTAGATTGGTGTGGGTTCGTTGCCTGAACCCCCTGCTGATCATCTGTTCACCGGGCCGGTGCTCTTGTATGCTGAACTGAATTCTGTAGGAAGCAGATAGCCCCGTTCTTACTGCAGTGGCCAGGTTTGACACTGCAGTGGCCATTTCCTACTGAAATGAATGGGAACTTTGGCTGAAGTACCAAGCCCGGCCACTGTAGTAAGAATGGAGCAGTCTGCTTCCTGCAGAAATCAGTTCAGTACACAAGCACGCCAGCCCGGCAGACAGCTGATCAACAGGGGGCTCACACAACGGACCCACACCGGACATCCTCCTCTCACCTTTTTCAGTGACAAGTTGTTTCCTTCTATAGCAGTGCTGGTGAACATTTTAGAGACCGATTGCCCAAACTGCAACCCAAAACCCACTTATTTATCGGAAAGTGTCAACACGTCAGGGGGCGGGGCTTATCACGACGTATGATTTTACCTCCATCTTTCTAAAAAGGACAGGCTGTTTCAAAATAGACCGGGTGCAGATTTTGACTGCTTTTTGGATGCGGAAATACTGCAGAATGTCCTCAGCGGAAATTACTGTGGCAAATCCCTACCTAAAAAAAAGTGGGATTAAATGGAAAAAACGCAATTCTGCCGTCTTTGGGGGAGTCTTGTTTTCACAGCGTACGACATCATACAGTAGCTTTATTCTGCGAGAGCGCACAATTGGGATTCTACCAGCTGTATATAGTTTCTTGCTGCACTACTCTCAAAATATAAAATATCTTTGGAAAAAATATATATATTTTCTGTCGCCATAACGCTTTTATTCCTCCATCGACGCGGTTATCTGAGGGCTCATTTTTGTGGGATGCCTTGTAGTTCAAAATGGTACCATTTTCGAGTTCATGTGACTTTTTGATTGCTCTTTATAACATTTTTACTTGGAGACGGGGGGCAAAAAATAGCAATTCTGCCACTGTGCTTTTTTTTCACCGTGCGGGATAAATAATGTGTCACTTTGATAGATCGGACCTTTATGTGTCAAAACAACATATTCTTTTATTTTTTACTATCAACATAGGAAAAGGGTTTTTTTAGCTTCTACTGCTTTTCATTTTTTCCAAAAATTAATACAAATTTTTAACATTTTTTTAAAGATTTTTTTTGTCTCTATAGGGGCTCCTACCCACTCGAGTTTTTGTTTTTAACGCTGCGTTTTTTTTAAAGGCGAATGTCAATGGAGCATTCCAATGTTAAAAACGCATCGCACAAAAATTGCAAAGCAGAAACTTGCAAAGAGTTTTTAACATTAGAAAGTCCCATTGACAATCGCATTAAAAAAATGCAGCGTTAAAAAAAAACGCAAGTGAGTCGGAGCCTTTAGGGCTTATTTACATGAACATATATCGACCAGCGTTTTCATGGCTGGCCGATATACGCTTCCATCTAAGCAATTCTCCCTTCCCTTCCCCCTCACCAAAACTGTATAGTCCAGTGTTTGCCAACTCCAGTCCTCAGGGACCCCAACAGGTCATGTTGTCAGGATATCCTATGGTACGAACCCCTGTGGCAATGTCTGAGGACCGACAATAATTACATCACCTGTGCAATAATGAGGAGATCCAGACAACATGGCCTGTTGGGCCAGGTGGGAAACACTAGTATAGTCATTCCCGGTTTGCAGGATATTCAGATGCTCATTGGTCGACAATGTCCTTTACAGCCCCAGGTTTGCTGGGAGTCCCTCACAGAGTCCTTCGGTGTTGTTGCCAACTTGGTTTCGCTGTGGCAGTTATTGCCGAATCCCTTCTAGATGTGGCAGCGGAGCGCGACGAGGTAAGTCTCTGCACAATGCTGCAGGGCTGCAGCTTCTACACTTGAGCTACTCCAGGGAGTATCCCCTGCTCCTCACCATGCAGCGTAGCTGCTTCACCATCTTCCTCCTCTCCCCACTCCCACTTAAAGGTACAGCCACCTCCTATGATTTACTGTTGTGTAATAACAGAGGGTATAAGATCAAGTAGAACCCCCCCACTACCCCGTTACAGCCGTACGAAGCTCTATAGGCAGCCGTAATACGGCCCGTGTACAAGGCCTTACTAAGAGAATCATACAAACCCCAGGCCTCCCCCTACCGGTTATGACACAAATTCCACATTTTTCTACGGCTAGAAGCAGCATAATAATTGCCATGAAATGCGATTGGTGGAGGCGCCATCTGCAGTATGTAAGGAATAGCAGAGCGGACGCGCTGATTACCTGAACAAGCTCAGACATAAATTAAACATTTATTTAACATCTTAAACGGCATTCGGCCGGCGGGTCATAAAAGCGGCTCTGAAAACACCTGTTGTGAATAGATTGCTCATACATGGCTTGTGCTATAGGTGAGCCGAGAATAAAGCAGGACTGCCTTGTGCTAGCGGACTTAATGCTCATCATAAAAGACGGCATGTGGTGCGAGCGACAGAACGCAGGACGCTTTATGGCAACCATCTAGAATCTTAATGTACTGTCAGGAATAATAGTGAGCGCGTCAGCCCCCGGGTCCTCAGGAACGGCCTTCTTACAAGGTATCTGACCAGTCTTAGAGGTTTAATTGGAGCCTTCGGCTCGGAGACTTTATCCTTAAAGCGCAGTTTGTTTTCTGTTATTACATAAGTCGGTACAGATGTAGCAGCATGGCTGGCCTTAGCTATATGGGGCCCGAGGGAACGCATAGGGCCACCAGCTTGTAGGGGGGCAGCAGGCGGCTGTAGATTGGGGCAATTTTCCCCCTTAGGTCTGCCCGGCCAGATGATCTTCTTCCTCAGTGCAGTAGCATCTTGTGGAGCTACATGAATCCTCCTCCTCCGGGCGCCGCTTCCTCCTCTCTGATGTTCTAAGATGTCGTTAGCAGCCCATCAGCACCCTTGCAACACAATCGCTTAATTCTGCTACTGTATATATGCTATGAGCTTGATTCTAGTATTGTATCTATGGAATGAGGTTTGTTCTAATGCTTTAGCTTTATAATGAGTTTGGTTCTGGTGATGCATTTATGTTATGGGTTTAGGTCTGGTGCTTTATTTACGGTATGAACCTGGTTCTGGTGCTGTACCTATGTTATGAGTTTGATTCTGGTACTGTATTTATATTCTGAGCTTGGTTGTGGTGCTGTGTCTATGTGTTGAGTTTGGTTCTGGTGTTGTACTTGTGTAATAACCGTGGTTCTCCTTGTGTATTTATGTTATGGGCTTGGTTCTGGTGCTGTATTTATGTTATAGCTTGGTTCTGGTGCTGAAATTATGTACTGATTGTTGTTGTTACAGTATTTATTCACTGAGCTGTTCTGGTGTGAGGATGCTGCTACCTTGCTGTTTTCTGCACAAGCAGAATACGGGCAGACTGCTTATCAGTGCAATATACATACCTTGTTTCCCTGAAAATAAGACATACCCTGAAAATAAGACATGGCATAATTTTCCAGATTTTTTGAGGATGCAAAATGATTTTTCAGGCTTTTTGAGGATGCTTGAAATATAAGCCCTACTCCACAATTAAGCCCTGCTAACACTTAATTAAAAAAGTTAATTTAGATAGTGTCCAGGCAGCTATACATGTAAAAAAGTTAAACCTTTTTGAACAAAAATTAATATAAGACACTGTCTTATTTTCGGGGAAACACGGTAGTTGTGTCACATTATGACCACCTCCTACTTTCAACTTCGGCAGCAGATAGCCCATGAAGGAAGTGAAGTGTCGTGGGCTTGGTGAGTATATAATGGGGGCAATAGGTCGTATGCCCACATATCACTCATTATAGGTAAAAGGGGCGATTTATCAGAGTTACAAAAATGTATGATATTGGCTTTGGGGCCGCGGGTGGTGTTGCAACGTCCGAGGAGCGGGACACGGCCTAGGAGACAGTGGGGTAGAGTTTGGGTCTCTCTCTCTATTCGCTTGCTGCTCAGGGGAAAGTATATCGTGAGTGGACAAATGGCACCATTGGGAATAACAGAAGTCGAAACTGTAGACCCCCCCCCCCCCCCCCCCCCCGAGCCACTGATGTGAGAGGTGAACGGCAGCTACAGAGGTGCGCAAGGGTTGACCGATAGTCTACAGCGGAGCAGCTCAGCATGAAAATGAACCGGGAGGCTACCAGATGTGTCTAAAACCACAGTTCTGCGAACACTACTGCGTATGGGGCTCCGAAGCAAACGGATGGTCACTGCACCAAAGGCTTCAAGTTGCACGTCTGTATCGGAATTGGGCCACCGCTAATTAGCAATGGGTTGCCTTCTTCGATGAGTCACGTTTCCTGCTTCATCAAATGGATAGTAAGATAGTATGTTAGACTGGAAGAAGACATTGTCCATCTAGTTCTGCCTGTTTTCACCTCCCCCATCCTTGTTGATCCAGAGGAAGGTGGGAAACAACAGAGAACAAACACCCTGCAGCCATTGCTGGAAGGACACAAGCCGGTGGCGGCAGCGTTATGGTCTTGGGAATTTCTCCTGGTGTTTTCTGGGCCGCTCATCCATGTGGAAGGCACTCTGAACTGATTTGGTTATGAATCCATCCTTGCAGATCACGGACTCCCATACCTGCTGATTGTCTTCCCTGGGGCAGGTGGGACCTCCCAGCCGAACGATGCGACATGTCACACAGCTAGAAATGTCCAATAGTGGTAGGAAGAGCACGACCAAGACCTCCAAGTACTTTCCTGGCCCTATATTCCCCAGACTTGTACCCAACTGAGCATCTGTGGGACTACCTCGATCGTCGTGTTCGCTCTATAGATCCCCCCCCGCGGACCCTAAAGCAACTGTGTGCAGTCAGCATGGCTCCAGATACCCAAGACCACCTACCAGCACCTTACTGATTCACTCCCAGCCATCACTCCATCACTCAGCCAGAACCTAAAAGAGCATCTCCAGAATGTCTGGAGGACCCAGTGTGTCCGTGCATTGCACATATAGCCCATTGTGAACTGACATCATGCAATGCTTCATTTCTCCTTTGGGGGAGCTACAGGGGAATTGAATACTTGTTGCAGGATTTCCTCACAGATTACAAGTGACCACTGGGGGGGAAAGCCTGTGATCAGCATAATTCAGAGGACTCTTCCAACAAAAAGGAATCATTCGTAGTGGTGATAACTTTCCGAACTATCATAACGCAATACGTTTGTCAGCAGTCCTATGTAAGTTATTATATTTTGGGTGTAAAATGTTGAAAGCGTTATTTATAACCACACGATTGCAATAATCACAGCAGGAACCAGGTGACGTAATTCATAGAATTTACGGATAATGTCCGATCCCCCGAGCTGTCTGATGTGGGCAGCCGGCCAGGCAGCGCACTGTGGGCTGTCAATGCAGCAGCGTCAGGACTCTTTACAGGGAGGCTGTGAGATCTCTACTGCAGCCCGGGCTGCGGACGCTGCCTCCAGACAAAACCTTCCACGCTGAGACGAACTTAATTTCACAAATCTTAAGTCAAAAATGTGTACCGTGGGCGGAGCCATCCTGTGCAGCTCATTAATATTCACATATTCACTGCCCGTCCGTTAATGTCCGATCTTTTAAAATCATAAGCATGATTTATACTTCTGGTGAGCGCCGTCAGAGAAAAGCGACACAATAACAGAATGGCACTTTTTGGTCACCCTGTCTCCAAGGAAAAAAAAGAATAAAAAGCAATCAAAAAGTTGTAAGTACGTTTAAAGGATCCCTAATAACACACAAAGAAGGAGCCCTCACACCGCGCCGCTGACAGGAAAATAAAAAAAAAACCGTTATGGGGGTCAAAATGAGACGACAGAAAGCTAATTTTTTAACAAACTTTTATTTATTTATTTTTTAAGCATTACAACATAAAAGACGCCATAATCTGATTATCGCTGTAATTGTACCACAGGATAGGGCAGAACTTTATCATTGGTGGGGCTCCAACCAATCCTGAGAGCGGGGGACGTCTGGTTACCAAGTGAATGGAGTGGAGGTCGCCCAGACGTGTCACTGCATCATTGTGGAGGCTCTATTACTACTGGGGTCACTATGGGGGCACTTTTAGGACTGGGACTACTAATTATTATCATTATTACAACTATGGCAACTAACAGGGTCTCTATTGATACTGGGGCCACTATAGAGGGCGATATTACTACTGGAGTCACAATGGGGGACACTTATTAGTGGGCTATATGGGGGTCACTATTAGTACTGGGACCCCTATTGAGATCTCTACTATATTGGGGACACTGTGCGGTCAGTATTACTACTGGGGCCACTATGCGGGACAATTAACACTGGGGCCATTATGGGGGTCACTTTTACTAGTGGGGCAATTTTGGGTGTCAACATTACTACTTGGGCCACTATGGAGGTCATTATTACTACTGGGGCCACTATGGGAGTACCTATAACTACTAGGGCCACTGTAGGGGACCCTATTAATACTAAAGCATCTGTGAGGGACACTTTTATTACTGGGAGCATTATTATTACTACTGGGGTAACTAATACCATCACTATTACTGCTGGGGCCACTATGGGGAACACTATTACTACTAGCACCATTAAGAGGGTCACTATGACTGTGAGGGGTGGGAGAGGTCACTGAAGGGTGTGGCTTTATGTAAAAGGGTGTGGCCTGTCACAAAAAATTTGCTTCCACCCGCACTGCTACAGTTGTCCCTCTTGTCCCGTTGTTCCATAGTTGGGTGGGATGCCTAAATGGTAATATTAACAATACAGCTTGTCTTGCACAAAGCAGGCCTGTAAGCAGGTGGAGGAGAGAAGGCAGGGGCGTAACTATAGAGGGTGCAGGGGATGCGGTTGCACCCGGGCCCAGGAGCCTTAGGGGGCCCATAAGGCCTCTCTTCTCCATATAGGGAGCCCAGTACTATGAATAAAGCATTATAGTTGGGGGCCCTGTTACAGGTTTTGCATGGGGGCCCAGAAGCTTCAAGTTATGTCTCTGTGCAGCATGGTTTAGGTATGGGTACGGGTACAGATACAGATAGAGGGGGGCCCAGCTCACCTTTTGCATCAGGGCCCCTGAGCCTTTAGTTACGCCCCTGAGTGAAGGAGTTATGGCTCCTGGAAGAGGGAGATGAAAATACAAAAATGTAAAGCCAAAATATCTCAGTTCTTGGAAGGGTTTCTTGCACCTTGATGTTCTTCACCTCTAGACGTGCAGCATGCTCCAGTGACTGGGAGGACTAGAATCCTACAACCTGATGTCACTGATAGAGCTGACCCCCGGGCCCCGGGCCCCCGGCCTGCACTCCGCTCCCTCCAGTGATGGGGGGGGGTTATAAAATGATACAAGTTTCTAATATATCTGGCTCAGCATTATTACAGCGCGGCGGCGTTCTCTGCCTTGTACCCTGCGGGCACATTAAAGCTTCGAGGAAATCAGAGCTCCGGTGGGATTTTCATCACTCGCCGGGCGCACGTGTGACAGCTTGGCCTGCGCTCTGCTCGCTGCGATGGCTGCAGGAAATAGAAAACAGATGAGGTATGTTTCCTTAAATCCAGAGCTGAAGCAGCCGGTGAGGTCCGGGGGTCCGGGGGGACTGGCGCACATGCAGCAACACTTACATCTCGTTACATTTACACAGCCTGACATGGAGAGAAATGACTGTTATTTCCATTGGCGACCCTCTGGCTGATCGCTGCGAACAATCGCTGTTTGTTGCTGAGTGTTTTGTAACCAGTTCAGAATGTAACATCGTAGTAACAATCCGAGAGTCCAGAAAGTTCTACACGTCTTCTGCTCCGCGGTGTTTACATTCCAAGAGAGGGGAAGACGCGCCCTTCCTTTAAGAAAAAACTCCAAAAAAAATCAGTTAACCCCTTAATGACGAGGCCCTGTTTTTATTTTTTTTCATTTTTGATTTTTCCTCCCGACTCTCAAAAAATGATATGTTTTATTTTTCCATCGACGCCGCTGCCCGAGGACTCGCTGTTTTACTATTTATTGTAGCATATTATGTACTGAAAAAAACATGGAAAAATTCTAAGTGGAGTGAAATGGAATAAAAATGCAATTCCGCCATCTTTAGAAGGGAGCGTCTTGTTTTTGCAGTGCGTAAGCAGCGGCACAAACCAAATATGGACAACTCCAAACAGAGACAACCTGCCTGTGATCACTGGAGGTAACCACTGTAATCAGGGGCGTAACTAAAGGCTCAGGGGCCCTGATGCAAAAGGTGAGCTGGGCCCCCCCTCTATCTGTATCTGTACCCGTACCCATACCTAAACCATGCTGCACAGAGACATAACTTGAAGCTCCCGGGCCCCGATGCAAAACCTGTAACAGGGCCCCCAACTATAATGCTTTACTCATAGTACTGGGCTCCCTAAATGGAGAAGAGAGGCCTTATGGGCCCCCTAAGGCTCCTGGGCCCGGGTGCAACCGCATCCCCTGCACCCTCTGTAGTTACGCCCCTGACTGTAATCACTATCACTGCTTAGAGCTGCTATTTGAGTACATTATATCATAACTGTAGACCAACTGGCTAGACAGGAAGAACAATAATTCCTGGTTCTGGTGCCGTATGTAAGTTATGAGCTTGGTCCTGGAGCTGTATTCGTGTTCTGAGTTTGGTTTTGGTACTGTATTTATATCAAATAGATAAACCATTAAGGATGTAAAGACAGGGTGTGGTTGGCTGCACACGGCCAGATTACACCCACCCAGTAGGCCAAGAACCACATATTTTGGCAATAATTAATATGGCCATAAGTCAGCTGGGTGTGGCGAGGCGCAGCTTGTGCTTCCGCCCATAGGCTGCCTACACACAGCGTAATCACCGCAATGGAGGACCCACAGCAATTATGCTGGAAACTCACAGTGGCCAAGCTGCACCTCAATGGTCCGGATTTGGCTGCAGGATATAACTCTTGTATTTCAAGGGTTGAATTCCACAGCATAAATAGACTTGCTGCTGATGTAGAATCTGCAGAGTTTTTTGAAAGCGCTGTGGATCAATTGTGGAAATTTTCAGCACCATAAGGGCGCATTCAGACGACCGTATATTGGCCGGGTATTCACGCCAGCCGATATACGGCGTCTCTCTGCAGGGGGAGGAGACTGGAAGAGCCAGGAGCAGTGCTCTGAGCTCCCACCTCCTCTCTGCCTCCTCTCCACCCCCTCTTCTCCCCTCTGCACTATTTGCAATGAGGGGGGGTGGGGCTAAGTTCCAGGAATTTGCTCCGCCCCTGCCCCACCTCTCCTCATTGAAAATCGTGCAGGGGGTTGGAGAGGAGGCAGAGAGGGGGCGGGAGCTCAGAGCACTGCTCCCGGCTCTTCCAGCCTCCTCCCCCTGCAGAGAGAGACGCCGTATATCGGCCGGCGTGAATGCGCGGCAGATATATGGTCGTCTGAATGCACCCTCAGAAAGAGATATTTTAAATCTCTCCCAACGGCTCGTACCGTAGTGCTGCGGAATTTATGCAGCAATTTTTGCCAATGGTAATTCCGCGTTATTCTTGGCGAATGGGAAGGAGGTCGAATGTTCACAAGACAGAATCCAACGTAGATTTTTCCGCATCTATTATACCTCTTAGGGCTTCCTCACACGACTGTTCGATCGCATGAGCGTGTTTTGTGCGCACATTTTTGCAGGCGCGGAAAAAAACAACATGCTGGGGGGTTTTTTAGCACATTTGCGCACCAAAAGCCCCATAGAAGTCTATTGAAGGTATGCAAATACGCAAGGGGATGCGTGAAATACTGCGCAAAACTACAGGGGAAAGAACACATCTGGACCTCATTAGGCGAATTGCCTTTTAATCGACGTAAAGGGTGTGTTGCGTGTGTGTGTGAACTGGCCCTGCATGCGCAAAAAGTACACTACTATGCACCAATACGCACCCAAATCTACCTCGTCCAACCTCTTCACGACACAAATATGTTGCGCTGAGGCGAACACTTTTGTGGAGGGGCCGTTAAACTGTGGCAGAAGTCCACAAGCATCCTGCCATTGATTCTGCCGCTCATCTGCATGCAGTTTCAGCCCTGTCAATAGACAATGTCCACGTGTGGAATTTCTGCAGTTTCCACATGAAGAGCTGACATGCTACTTCTTGACTTCAATTTGCTCAGAATCGAGTTGGAAGTTCTGCACATGGATTTTGCCCATTGACTAGGCTAAACCACGCACCGATCTCTGATGCAGTGGATTCTGCCGTGTGAACATATTACGATGGGCCGCTACTCATGGGCTAGTGTTGTCTGCTTTCCCTGCAGGCTAAAATTTGCCAGCCAGCCATTGATAACACGAAATCCTGAAAAGAATATGCTGTAACAGCTATCAACCGCACCACACTGTTGAAGCCAACAGTATTTACAGAGAGCTGAAACAATCAGACTCTGCTTTCTATAACAACGCTGAGTAGTATGGTCTACTGATCCCCTCCAACTGGTCATAACAACTGCTCCCACAGCTTAGAAAGCAGGAGCTGCTGATGCAGCAGGACATAGTGTAGTAGGATATGACAATGCAGCAGGAGATGTCGATGCAGCAGAAGATGATAATGCAACAGGAGATGACAATGCAGCAGGAGATGATGATGCAGCAGGAGATGTCGATGCAGCAAAAGATGACGATGCAACAGGAGATGGCGATGCAGCAGGAAATGATGATGCAGCAAGAGATGATGCAGCAGGAGATGACGATGCAGTTGGATTTCTTCTGTTGATTATAACATACATCTCATTGCATCTTTCCCGTAACCATGCCGATACCTGCAGAGAAGCACAACTGTGACCTCTGCACTCCATCATTCATGCTCTATTGAGCCATATTTGTGTTATAACCAAGCAGCAAGCTGCATTACACCGCAGATACTGTATGTTCTCTATCATAATGTTGTTTATAACTCTGCAGAGGTCCGAGAACTCTAATAGGATTGGAATGCCACATTTCCAAGTAAGAGGCTATTTGACAGCTATCCCAGTGTGCAGGTTACAGGACATCGCTGGCGGTTCAATGCCCCCTGTCTATACAGCTGCTGCCGCTCATCGCTCACAAGCTATTTTAAGGGAAATTCTTCTAATACTCAAGAAGTGTCATCTAAACTTAGTCCCAGCAGATCTAGAGAACATCATAAGCTGTAGCCATAATTCATTGTCATACAGTACAAGATAAGGTGTCAGCCTCCGAGAAAGTCTCCTCCACTCTACAGTCCTGGAGAATTAAAGGCCTTGTTCCGTCTTTGGACATTAATGAAAAATCTTGAAGCAAGAGTATCCCTTTAAGGCGTAATTGCACTTTTCAAAAACTCTGGACATGCCATAAGAACATATCAAAAGTTGCGATCTCTGGGGATCTGGGTGATGAGACCCGCATGATCACTAGAACAAAGTAGCTGTAGCGGCTGCCACTGCTCGCTAGCTGAAGATTGCCCCATACGCTTTCTATTGAGCCCGTCTTCAGCTAGCGAACGATGACAATGCTCAGACAAGCGCTTCGGCTGCATTGTTGTAGGGATCGGTGGGGTCTCACCACCCGGGCCACGAGCGATCATAACTTTTGACATGTCCATATGGCATATCAAAAGTTTTTGTGAAGCACAGTTAGTCTTTTAGGTCAGGTTGTTCAGAGGAAAGGTTTGTATCAGCTGGGCAGCGTCCAGAGCAGTGCAGACCAAAGTGCAGCAGCAGGTGACAACATGGTTCACACAAACATGAAGGGTAGCAGTCACATGGAACATGCTGCTTGTGCCAAATCCTGCCCTCCCATCAGCACGGGGCAACATGAAATCTGCATCCATCTGACCAGGAGATGTTTTTCTGCTGCTCAGTGATGCAAGTTTTGCGCTCTATTGCCCGCTGGAGTTTCACCTTTCTGTTTCTCTTAGACACAATGGTGCTGAACTGGTGGTCTGATGTTATAGCCCATCCGGGGAAGGGCGAGTTGTGCGTTCGGACATGTTAGTTGGAGCTCCAGCGTTGTATTCAGCTGACTGTGCAGCCTGTTGGTCAGAACGATTCCTGACATCCTCCTCCGACCCCTTTCAGTGATGAATTGCTTCCGTAAACAGGATCCTCATTGGCTGGAAGTTTTTCCTCGATCATTTTTTTTTGGGCGGCAGTGAAATCCTGACCCCGGCTATTCCAGCACTGATGACCATCCTCGTTGGAAGTCGCCCCGATCGCTGGATTTTCCCATCTAATGTGGATTCACACTGAAACTGATCCACGGAAAACTTGTCACGTGATTTCATGCCGCACTCCGGGGTCACGGGGAGAATTACCATACAGGAAAGCGCCAACTGTGAGAGGGCCGGGGGCTCTAATCAACAGCCAGGGGGTCTAATGAGGGAGACGGTTGAAATATATCATGTGCACGGACATGAATAGTTGGTAAATGGGAGATAAAGGAGGGAAGTCAAGCATTTGTGCCAATTCAGCCCATGTATTGGATGACTTTGCTAATGCGGGTGTATGTACATCTGGAACCCATAGACCATAGTATAGGATAGCAGGATAGCGCTAGAATAGCCGTCACCCCAACCATACAAGACTTGTTATGTTCCAGATACCAGCCATGGCGTCTCCTGGAATCCCTCAGAACGAGTATTTCCACGCTCCATATCAGTTACAGATAACTATTGGTTAATTGTTTCCTCTCCGGCCCGCAGACACGTAATTGATGTGAAAGGGAAATGTATTTGAGAAATTCATTCTGACCTTTGCAGTCAATTGCTTCACAGCTCCAGGGCTTTCGCCAAACCTCGCCCCCTCCCAAGCCATGGTGTCTAGGGCAGGAAGGGTGACATCCAGGTCCCTACAGAACTATTCGGGGCTGCAAATGATCACAAGAGGAAAGTGTTACTTCCTTCTGCATGAACTTCCGCTCATAGAGAGTTTGATTGTTCTCCAGCAGACCCGGATGATCACTCGGATCTCGCTTTGGCGCATTTTTACAAGGACTCCAATTTTTCTCGAAGAAATTCTAAAAATCTAGAAAATCTAAAATGCAAAAAAAAAAAACGACTAGTAATAAAACAATGAAGTGGAGTTTTTCCCTTTTGTCATGTTCTGTTCAGTTTATTCTCCATTAGGTTTGGTCAAACAAATGACTTTTTTGAAGATTTTGAAAATGATAAGGAATTAAAGTACAAAGTTTATGACTAAGTTTCAGCACTTTGAGACAACTTGTGTTGATAAAAATCACCAAGAGTTTCACTTCCTTCTAATTTGCTGTCCACTGCCTGTTATAATATGAAGTCTGGCTTTAGAAACAGAAATAACAGGATGGAATACAGGGAGTGGAAGAGGGGTGACTCATGCTGCCCATAGACATCTATGGAGAGGAGAGGGGAAGGAGGTAGAGGAGGAAGCTTCTTCAGGTGAGGAAAAGTCTAAAATAGAAGTGGCTGCAGCTAAAAGTAAGTGTTCAAAGCTGCTGAATTCACATCTACACTGCTCAGTACTGCTGTACACTGTCCTCAACAGAATATCCACATTTGGGGGTCTCACCGCTGTGACCCCTGCTGATACGGGATTCCCCTGTCCCACTCTGCCTGTCACTGCTGGGATCACTTCTCCCCCTTTAGTGATGTCAGAATGAATGGAGCACTGGTTGAGCATGCCAAGCAGGTGCCGCTAGGGTATCTTCGCAGTCTGATTGAAAGTCAATGGAGCACTAGTGCACTCGCGCAGCCAGCATTCTAATCAGACTCCTCAATATGGGTGGTACAGTAACCCCACAGTGAGGAGGAGAGGGGACATGCGACCCCCGTTCTTGAGATCAGCAGGGGTCTTGGTAGTGAGACCCCACTGATTAACAAGCTATCCCCTACCCCGTGGATAACGGATTACCTCTAATCTTGACTCTGCAACTAATAAACCGGTAGCATGGCATGGAACCTGACATGAGAGACAGATTACACATATATCATGCACCGCCCAACCTGTCTCATGAGTCCTGAAATCCCTTGGAGCAGTCCAATGGGCGGTTCATTGCTGGATAGCGGTCATGGACTTTCTGCATTAAGCAATTGTCAATCCCTCCCCCTGACTCTTGAGTGATGGCTCAAGTGTGACATTGGTAGCCAATCAACAACCAGAGGAAGGGGTTGACTATCACTTCAGAATGCCCAAGACCCCTATCCAGCAATGAACTTCCCAACGTGGTTGTTTGAAAGACGGTTTTTGGGGTTTCTGTGGCAGGCTCAGCGGCAGGGGAGGTATGTTCTGTCTGTCTCCCATGTCAGCATCCATACTGTGCTACTGGTTTAGCAGCTACAAGGACACCGACAGGGGTCTTTTAAAGGCCTTTTACGCAATATGATTATAGGGCAAGAATCATCCGGCCGTATGAACGTACTGCCAACCACCCAACAAGCGAGCAAATGCTCATTCATTGGGCATTACTGTTGTCGGCTGAAAATCTCCTTCTGTGACTGGTGTTGTGCTGTCTGCATATTAAACAATATGGTGGACAAATGATCACATTAATGATCGCTCATCTCTCATAGAGTCTGGATTGGCCTGTGTAAAGACCAAGCAGACAAGCGCCAATCTCATTATTCGGCAATCAACGTCGCTGAAAAATCTGTTAATGTAAAAGAACAATTAGTTTTCCCCATGTGCAGCCTTTAGAACATATCATGGAAACAGTCTACACCCACCAGCTCAGAGATACAGAAGGGATCCGGCTCTCCTGTGTGCACAGTGTATGAGGACGTCATAGCAGCAGTCTACACCCACCAGCTCAGAGATACAGAAGGGATCCGGCTCTCCTGTGTGCACAGTGTATGAGGACGTCATAGCAGCAGTCTACACCCACCAGCTCAGAGATACAGAAGGGATCCGGCTCTCCTGTGTGCACAGTGTATGAGGACGTCATAGCAGCAGTCTACACCCACCAGCTCAGAGATACAGAAGGGATCCGGCTCTCCTGTGTGCACAGTGTATGAGGACGTCATAGCAGCAGTCTACACCCACCAGCTCAGAGATACAGAAGGGATCCGGCTCTCCTGTGTGCACAGTGTATGAGGACGTCATAGCAGCAGTCTACACCCACCAGCTCAGAGATACAGAAGAGATCCGGCTCTCCTGTGTGCACAGTGTATGAGGACGTCATAGCAGCAGTCTACACCCACCAGCTCAAGGAAAACTGAGAATTAGATATACAGCCTGTGGAAGGGAAAACTGGTGATAAATGGAGAATACAAGTCATATTATGGCCAGATATAGTGTTATTCCTCATGAAAAAAAGTTTAGTCCGGCATCACCAGTAGAGCAAAGTGTGATTGTTCTCAGTAAGAGAAACATGATGTTATAGCGAGCTTGTGAGCCTACGCAGGGTTCTTCCTCACGCATAATGGAACTAATCTATATGTCTTACGCAAGATGGAAAGCTCGCTGTAACATCATATGTTTTTGTTAGCCATCAACAGGTATCATATCTACAAGATGACGTGGTTTCTCTTGCTGGGAACAGTCACACACTCCTCATGGACACACATACGGCAGCCTGTTCTACAACGTCACCTCAGTGCAGATTCACTTTAGGCTTCATTGACAATAATGAAAACTGTTTTCATTTTTTTTTCTCATTTTTCATTACAGGCAATGAAACTAAAGTGATCCTGCGGTCAGATATAACTTTCACCACAATCAGATCGTTCTCATATCACCGAAAACATTTTTGAAGGCCACTTTTTTGTAGAACTTAATAATGTAACAGCTCGGTCAAGGTAAATGAGACCTCTTATTATCTGAAATCGGAAGGCCTTGCCCATTGTTCTCTCTGGACTCACCGCGGCTCTTGCCTTATGTGAGTCACCCCGTTATAACTGAACATAATGGTGATACATAGACTTCAGGCAGCCGGGTGAATGGATGGTTGTACTACTTGCAAAATGTTTAAAGCAAGCAAAGATTGAAGAGACGTCTACACTCCGGTGAATACTATTCTAGATCAGGCCGGATTATAACTTAAAGGGGTTTTGCCATCAAAACAAGTTATCTCCTATCCACAGAATAGCTGGTAACTTGCTGATTGGTGGTGGTCTGACCAATGGCGTCCCCACTGATCCTGAGAACACGGCTGTTCCCAAGAGTGCGGAGCAGTATTGGCGCATGTGCACCGGCCCTCAATTCATTTAACCGGGACTGCCATAGATTGCCAAGGTCAAGCACTGATTTGGCGATTCCCCAGATCCCTGTTTCCAGAAATCAGTCCCCAGTTGATCAGAAAGTTACTCCCTATCCTGTAGATAGGGGATAATTTGGGCAGCAACTGTTTAAGTTCACCGTAGCGTGACCGCAGGTGAAATGCAGTGTTACACAGCTGCCATCATTACATACGCACGTGAAAATTGAAAATTGGTATACAAAACTTGGTAAACTTCTGAAGACTGGACATTTTTTAAAGTTTTCACCTATCTATTGGACAGGAGAAAACTGCCGGATCGGTGGAGGTCCAGCTACAGGCACCATCACCAATCCTGAGAATGGGAGACCCATGTGGCCATTACTGCTCACCACGAGGTTGCTTGTCACAGTGATGTCAGATTGAATAGAGCACTGGCCACCACTCCACTTATGGAAATAGCCGAGCACGTTGATTGGTGAGGGTTCAAGTGCTAGGACTCCCATCGGTCTCTTGAATGGGCGGTCTATTTCCCCCTCTTCTAGTCATTGCTGCTCTGACTACTCTGATGTCACATTAAATACAGTGATGGCTATGTTGCTCCATTCATTTTAGTGGGGCTGACAGAAGTAGCAGAGCGTTTTGTATTTGGCTCCGGCAGTCCATTGAAAGTGAATGGAGCAGCACTGCGCATGCGTGATCACTACTCTATTCAATCTCCTCACTATGGGTGGGTGAAGCAACCCCACAATGAGGAGGACGGGGGACACTAGTCACCCCTCCTCCTGGGGGCTGCTAGGGATCCCAGCAGTCAGAGCCTCATCAATCTATCAGTTTTCACCGATCCAGTGGATGGGTGAAAACTTCAAAAAGTTTTCAGTCTCTGGAATATCCCTTTAAGGCCAGGTTCCCATATGCAAAGCCCTCCATGTTTTTTCTCCGGTGTTGTAGTGAAACACTAGAGGGAAACTGATGCGATAGTTCTTTATGGGACAGTTCATAGCATCCATTGTACCAGCTTTCATGCCAGATGCCTAACTGTGTTGCATGTAGCTGTGGATGCCGGACGGGAGCAAAAAGTGCACCAAAATAGTGTAATTTGTGATTGACTCTGTCGTGAAAACACTGATCAGACATAACTGGTTAATGGAAAGTCAGCCTGATGGAAAACTCTGATAAAGTCTTCTGGTAGAGTATTGCATGTCATATAGTAAAGACAGGTGAGAGGAGAAGGGTGGAGGGCTGTAAACTCCCAGCAATGCTCCAAAGCGGCTCTGGTGGTCTAGAACGCTACATGGTGCTACAGACCCCCTTATTTTGTAGTTCAGTGGCACTTTAATCTTAGGGAATATCACAATTTAGGAAGTAAAGAAGAGTAGCTTGATGGGATTAAAGGGGTTGTCCCGCGCCGAAACGGGTTGTTTTTTTTCCAATAGCCCCCCCGTTCGGCGTGAGACAAACCCGATGCAGGGCTTTAAAAAAAAAAACGGATAGTACTTACCCGAATCCCCGCGCTCCAGTGACTTCTTACTTACTTTGCGAAGATGGCCGCCGGGATCGTCACCCACGGTGGACCGCAGGTCTTCCCCCATGGTGCACCGTGGGCTCTGTGCGTTCCATTGCCGATTCCAGCCTCCTGATTGGCTGGAATCGGCACACGTGACGGGGCGGAGCTACGAGGAGCAGCTCTCCGGCACGAGCGGCCCCATTCAGAAGGGAGAAGACCGGACTGCGCAAGCGCGTCTAATCGGGAGATTAGACGCTGAAATTAGACGGCACCATGGAGACGGGGACGCCAGCAACGGAGCAGGTAAGTGAATAACTTCTGTATGGCTCATAATTAATGCACAATGTACATTACAAAGTGCATTAATATGGCCATACAGAAGTGTATACCCCCACTTGCTTTCGCGGGACAACCCCTTTAAGCGTGATGAGTGCCATGCAATACTCTGTCTGTCCTGTAGTGGCCGCTGTAAGAACAATGTTCAGGCATCCATAGCCTCCTCTGGTTATGCTGGCACAGTCGTACTTACAGTTGGGGGTTCCCCTTTCTCATCTCACAAGTGTAATGTCCTCACCGGAAGTTCCCAAAACTATCAGGCAGTGAAATCTGAAGTTAGCACTTGCTTCAACACCTAGATAGGTGCCTCTGTTGCTTCACAGTAATTGAAGGGTTAAGCTCTTCTTCCCTTGCATATGTTAGCACAGTCCAGCACTCTGCATCAGCAATCTCCACTCTTTATATCCCTTGTTAGGCTTCTCTAGCTTTCTGAGTATGCTGAAGGTCTGGTACTTGTTCCTCATGGGAAGTTTCTAACTAGAGATGAGCGAACTTACTGGTTTAGGGCGTTTTTGCACTCGAGCACCGCTTTTTCCGAGTAACTGACTACTCGGACGAAAAGATTCGGGGGGCGCCGGAGGGCGGGGGCGGTGTGGTGGAGTGGGGGGTAGCAGTGGGGAACAGGGGGGAGCTCTCTCTCTCCCCCCCCCCCCCCCCCACTCCCCTCTGCAACCCCCCGCTCACCCCCGGCGCCCCCCGAATCTTTTCGCCCGATTAGTCGGTTATTCGGAAAAAGTGGTGCTCGAGTGCAAAAACGCCCTAAACGAGTACATTCACTCATCTCTATTTCTAACTCCAGCAACCCGAGCTTGGCACAGCCCTGCCGAACACCACTCCCAAAACTTCTTAGAACAGCACAAAAAAACTAAATGTCCCCCGAGCATGCTCAGTTCACTCTCTCTAGGAATGCTGGGAATTGTAGTTTACAGCACATCAGGGAACTATGCATATAGTTCAGGTTTTCTTATATCTGTAGCCACTACTAAGGTGAACCCCTTACATTCCTCCCCACCAAAACTTGCCAGTCCCTGGCAAAATTTACACGTTAATATGCCTTAACCTTTACACAACAGTACTTTGCAATCCACATTGAATACAATATCTCAACCAGATGAACTCATCTGCAGCATACCTTTGTGGCAGAACCCCTGCATTAGGTCGAGTAGATCTACGGAGTGGCTGATTCTCACCCTCACAAGTGCTGGGTATGGACACGGGCACGGATACGTCTTCAGTACAAGGTGGAAGAGGTTTGATTGGGGTGCCTTGCCCCTCTGCATTGCCAGAACCTTGGGGCGCTTCGGCTATGGTACATCATTCGTCCGATCAAGCTTCACTAACGTCAGGGTTAGGGATAGGTGGAGTTAGCCGAGAAGCAGGAGCTGGACTGTCAGACTGACACGGCTTCAACATATTACGATGTAAGAGTCTTGGACGTGCCTCTGGATTTTCTGTTTGCACTTCGTATACAGGGCCCGAGGGCCCCACCCGCTTTATCACCTGATATGGTTCAGCTTCCCAACATCCACTCAATTTCCCTTCGGGGTGCTTCTCTCGTACCAGAACAGGATTGCCAGGTTCCATCGGTGTCTCATGCACGGGCGTCCTTACAGTATGTACCTTCTCTTGAATCCGTTGCCGCGCTAACCGCCGAATTGTTTGCAATCTGTGGCGATGTTCACGGACCCATGAAGTAACCGTTCTCTCTAATATATCCTCTGGAGGGTCCAAACTCAGTTCAATTACTTCTCTGCCATATAACCCATAGTGGGGTGAACTCGGTTGTTGTATGCCCAGACTAATTCAGGCAGATACTGAGGCCCGTGTGTCTTTTTGTCACCTTCCAGAGTCTTGAGCATTTGTAGTAAAGTTCGATTAAATCGCTCACAGGCTCCATTGCCCCGGGGGTGATAGGGAGTAGTCCGAGATTTCTCGATGTTGTATAATGGACACAACTCTTCCATCACTTTTCCTTGGAAACACGCTCCTTGATCGGAATGTATACACTTTGGGCACCCATAAATTCGTATAAAGTCCTGGCAAATAGCACGTGCAGCTGATTGAGCTGTTTGGTCTCGTGTCGGAGTCACTACTGTAAATTTGGAGAAGTGGTCCGTCCTCACCAGACAATACTGGTGTCCGCTAGTTGATGGTCCGATCAGAATGTAATCTATCATTAAAACTTCATGAGGCTCACCTGTCTTAATGGTCTGAATGGGAGCGCGTTGTTCCAGGCCCTTGATCCGTTTGCAGATTTGACATTTTCTGCAGACCTCTTCGACTGCCTTTTCCAACTGAGGGCAATAAACAGGCATTGCAACCATTGGTATGTCTTGGCCATTCCAAAATGGGCTCCCTGTTCATGGGCTTCTCTTGCAACAACTTTCGCCATTGCCCCAGGGATTACCACCTGCCACTGTGCTTCTGAATCCGTAGAAAGTTGCACCTTTCGATACAGGATATCATTTCTCACTTCTAGGCTATCCCATTGGTGTAACACAGCCAAGCTTTCTGGATTGAGGTGGGAGCGTTCCTCCTTTCCTGGTTTCTTCCACTGAATCACTCAACCCTTCATACTGAACATCTCTGGGCTCTCATCTTGAATTTGTCCCCATTCGGCGCTAGTCTTCCCTAGGAACATGTACGGGGATTAGGCCTCCCCACCTGTCTGTACTACTATGGTAGAAGGGGGAAGCTTGCGAAAGTTAGGTGTTTCTTCTTCCTCCAAGCGATCGTCAATCTCCCCCACTGGGACCTCAAGAGTCACCCTCGACACGGCGTCGGCATTGGTGTTCTCCATCTTAGACTGGTATCGAATAGTGAAATTGCATTTCGCAAGACGAGCTACCCATTGCTGCTCCAGTGCACCCAGTTTGGCGGTATCCAGATGAGCTAGGGGGTTGTTATCAGTCCTCACTCGTATTTCAGCCCCAGTCAAATATTCGGCAAATTTCTCGGTCATGGCCCAGACTAATGCCAGGAGTTCTAGACAAATGGAACTGTAATTATTGGGGTTACTTTCAGAGTCTCTCAATGATCGACTAGCGTAAGCCACTACCCTTTCATGTCCGTCTTGGACCTAAGCAAGCACCACACCTAGTCCATGCAGACTTCCATCAATATAGAGTAGAAAAGGTTGATCGAAGTCAGCATATGCCAGAATAGGGGCAGCAGTAAGTGCATCCTTTAGTGCCTGTGAGTAAAAGAGATGAAAAAGGAGGGTGGAGCAAGACCCAGTGAGGGTGGGAGTACAAAGTGTTTCCAATGATGGAGTATTTCAAATAATGCAGGTGCTGCGTGAGTGTAGTGAAAAAAATGTGGAAAAATACTGGTGTGGGGGCGCAACCCTCTAAACTGCTAGAAGATAAAAGGTCCAGTATGTGATGGTGAAAGCACTTCTTTTTTATTATTTCACGAAATAAAAAACAGCAATTGAAAACGCGTTTCGGGGACGAGCCCCTTCGTCAGTTCGGCTGGATTGGACACAATATGATGCCTTACGGTGACACAATTCCAAAGCTGTTTTGGGTGTGCCAGAGGTCCTGTATGTAGTATGGGGACAGGGGAGAAAGAAGTGCTTCAGCATCACACCAGTATTTTTCCACATTCTTTTCCTTTAGTGTCTGGAAGTCCTGATTTTGCGCTTGACCGCGAGGGATGGATCTGTGTTTGGGACCCCCGGTAGTCCATCTTAACAACTCATGTAGAGGAGCAGCAATCTTGGCGAAGTCTTTGATGAAACGCCTGTAGTATCCGGCTAGTCCAAAGAAAACTCACAATTCCCACAACGTCTTTGGCGCTGGCCATTCTTGTACAGCTGCTACTTTATCCTTAGAAGGTAGGACTCCATCCTTAGATACTCAATCTCCCGTTGAAACAAATGACACTTCTTTGGTTTGACCTTTAGGCCATGAGCTTGTAAGCGATCCAACACTTGTCCCAGAAGCTTCAGATGATCCGTAAAGGTTGCAGAATATACAATATTATCATCCAAGTAAATTAGAGTGGCTTCAAAATTGAGATCTCCAAGGCATCTCTCCATCAGTGCCGGGGGCATTAGATAATCCAAATGGCATGCGATTAAACTCAAAGAGTCCCATTGAAAGAATGAATGCTGTCTTAGGACGGTCTCTTTCTGCGACAGGCACCTGTCAGTATCCGCTTGCAAGATCAAGTGTGGATAAGTATTTGGCCTTTCCCAGGGCTGACAGGGACTCCTCGATTCGTGGCAGTGGGTATGAGTCGTTTTACTGTACAGGCATTGTTTCCGGTAGTCCACACAGAATCTAATAGTTCCATCCTTTTTCTTCACCAGAACCACAGGAGCTGCCCAGGGACTCTGGCTATGTTGCACAACTCCCGAACCCAACATTTGTGTTAGCAGATTGTTGACCTCTTGATGCAACTTAGGTGGTACTTGTCAATATCTCTCGCGGACTAGGGCCGCATCCCCTGTTGGGATCTCGTGTTGGATGACATCTGTGCACCCAAAATCATCAGTATGGTGGGCGAATGCAGCTTGGTATAGCCATAATACCTCTTCAATCGCTTGAATTTGTTCAGCACTAAAAGCGGTTAAATCAGCGCCCATCTGTTCCAGTATAACTCAGCCATTCCACTGGGGTGGATCTGTTGTCCATTGGGGCTAATGTTACTTTCTGTTTTGTCATTATGTCCCCTTCATGTACATAGACTCGTGCTAGTTCCACGCCAGAGGTAAGGGGAATCTCCCGAGATCCCATATTGATGCACCGCACTGGGACTCTTCTGTTACGAACTACAGCTAGCTTTCGAGCTACTAGAGCATCCTGTTCCAATTCTCCAAGGCCCATGGGCTCTATCACTACTTCAATCCCTTCCAGGCGTCGACTGGTCCCGACTGGCAAGGTGAGAGTTGTTTCATGCCGGGGAGGGAGTGTAAGACCCACTCTGCCAGAGACTTCAATGACCCCTACTGCTCGATGCCCTTGTACGCTCTTCTGTGTACCACATACTCTTATCAATTGCTGAAGAGCTTTCCGGGTTGGACGGTGAGGGTTCGCTTGTTTCCAATATCCAGGCCCATTTTTAGCAAACATTATCTGATCCAAATCCCGCAGGATATTCATACCCAGCATTACAGGAACGTCTTCTTTAAAGAACTCACGTACAATAATAATACCTGTCTTGCCAACATCCTGACCACATATCTGCACTTTCATCCATGCCACTCCCGATACAGGAATGGGTAGCTGGTTTGCAGCGGTGAGCTTGACTACTGTCTCTCTGTCGGGTCGAATCAGCGATTGGAAGTGTCGATTAAAGAAGGCTTCTGGCATGGTCGTCACTTGTGAACCCATGTCCATGAGGTAGTCAACTTCCTGCCCTTCAAATTTTATGCGAAGCATTGGGCATTCGGCAACCAGATGTTCGGAGCATTGGTTGGTGGGTTCTCTTCCCTCCTCTCCCACAGTATGCTCCCCTACTGTGGGAGATGATAGTTTAACGGCATTGCCCTGTCAAACCCCTAGATTCCTGGTGGCATCAAGGTACACTAATACCCCCAGCTCATTGGGTGCCGGGTGTCAGCACCGATACACACGGAGTCGGAGTGAAAGGTTCTGGTCTGACCCCAGTGTAGTGGTCGGCACTTGTAATCGCAGGTGCTGCTCACATTGATTGAATGAGACCCCACCCTGCAGTTACAAGCTCCGGAAAGTAAGAGAGGTCAGGGCGGTCTGCTTCCGCCCCTGTGTGTTGTGGCATTGATGGCAGGTGTCTGATCAGTTGTTTGGCCAGGATCCCAAGCGACAGACCCCAGCTGATCAACTATTGATGGCCTATCCGGAGGACTGCCCTTTAATAGATAGTTTTATTCTACAGATATAAGGAAATTATCTTATTTCAGATTACATACGATTTCAAGAAAAAGTAAGTGAACCCTTTTGGAATCTCCTGGATTTCTGCATTGATTACTAATAAAATGTGGTCTGATTGTATCTAAGTCACAATTATAGACAAACACAATGTAATAACACAGGCAGTTGTACCGTTCATGTCTTTAATTGAGCACAATGAGTAAATATCCACAGTACAATGAAAAAAGTAAGTAAACCTCTGAATTTGATAACCTGTAGCCCTCACCCCTCCCCCTATAGCAGCAATCACCTCCACCAAACCTCTCCTGTAGCAACAAATAAGATTTATACTATGTTGCAGAATTTTGTACCTTTACTCCCTGTAAACATGTTTTGGTTTATCAAAATTTCTGGGATGCCTTGCATGCGTAGTCCTCTACAGGTCATACCACTATATTTCCATGGGGTTAAGGTCAGGATGCTAACTTTCATTCCCAGGCAGACA